>NW_026089624.1:25544948-25559490 GCF_024586455.1 Bactrocera neohumeralis | reverse complement strand
GGGGACCTTGGGCCAGTGCAGCCAACCTGTTGTCCCCGAAGTGGAAGCCCGCCGGGGGCATAGTGGAAAAGTTATAACACACTGATATAAGTACTGGATTTTGTTTCTCACTTAAAATAAGTATTAATCGCGTTACTTAAATAAGCAGACCGTAGTGCAAAAAAAAAGAACACCAAAAGAGAGCTATATGAATAGCTATAAACTCAGAGAAAGACGCTAACTCAACTGCTCAGTACGAGGTTTAGTCGGTGACTGGTAAGATAAATAACATTTAAATATTATAAGCAAATAAAAACTAAGTATTAATTTTACACTTAATTTTAATTAGACATAACTATTGTAAATAGCCGAAGGCCCTAGTAGCGAGTGCTTAATCTCTGTGTATTAATTATTAATAATTAGTTCTCATTTAAATAAATAAATAAAAATAAATACAAGTATTTACAGACATATAAATGAGTATATCGAATTTAAATTACCTAATTTAAGCTTAAATGAATGGACTATTAATATAACGCCTTACAGAAGCAACTCTCAACAATTTGAACTACCTACAAGAAAAAAATTCAACATACCGTGTAAGAATTGAACACTGTTTCGGCTTACTGAAAGAGCGATTTTGCAGTTTAAAAGAGCTCAGGATTCGAATTCGAAATAAAAGTAGTCAAAAATACTGTAACAAATGGATACTAGTATGCTGCATACTTCACAATATACTACTTGATAACAGTGAAAATAAGAATTTCAACGAGAGTACAAATGAAGACATTTATGAAGAAGAAGTGGAAGAAACGATCTCACATAGCTTTGAATTAAAAAGACAATCGTTATATCATCTTATGTTTTCAAATACTGTTTAATTAAATTAAAAATTACAATTAAATCAAAAATTCATTTTTCATTTTTATATATGTACATATAAAAATTTTTATTACTTCAAGATATCACATTTAGATACATTTGTACATTCTTAAAAATTATTAAACATAACAATAGCATATAAAATTCATTCTTATTACATAAACATTCTTAAAAATTATTATACAAAATATATAAAATTGTTATATATTATATTTGTACTTTAGTTCAATTATTGCCAGTCTTTCTTTTTGCTCTAACTCCATTTTTTTTTATTTCAAAATCTTTATTTAACTTTTCTCTGTCCAATTCTAGCATTAACTTTTCCAAATTTAACTTTTCTTTTTCAATTTCCACTCGTTACTCAAAAAACTGTTCTCTTTTCTTTTGTATATCTTTAAGTTCACTAAGAATATTCTTTGGAGTACGTTTTTTCACTTTTTCGAGGAACGACGCAGTGGTAGGAAGAACTGTTGCGACCTCTGCTTCTACTGTTGTCTGTTCTGCTTTGTCGTTAAGTGAACCCGATGGCTCCGCTGAGGATTGTGATGATTCGGCTGGAATTTCCACTACCTCTGCAAGGTCTGAAAAATCATTGCAGTATTGTGACACTTCAGGGTTGCACGTTTATACAACACAATTGGCTTCGGATTTACTCCTAAATAGAACCGAAAACCGTTCATAATTCGGACACATTTGCGAAGTTTGTTTCACTTAACATTATAGCCGTATTTAACTTTTATTGAGGAAACATCATCGCCAATGTCTATTCCAGCACCTGTCGATTTGCGCCACTCCTCAGCTTTATTATACATCTGCTTCCAGTACCGGACCTTGCAGCGCAACATGTCCGTAGTCGTATCGATATTTGTTGTTTCAATTAATTTTTGGTAGTACAATTAGGCGTTTGGTTTCTATAAAAAGGCGTATTAAAGTAGTTAGTTAAAGCTAATTGTATAAAGAACTACCTCAATTTCCACATTTTCTAGTAAATATTCTAGAACCAAATGGTTTTCCTCCTAACTCCATTTTTTGGGGCTTTGCCCTCCTGCGTATTTTCTTTTGAGGTTCCACTGAAAATAAGTATTTAATGAAATAAAAAGCAACTATTTGTTAAAGATATACTTACTTTGGCAAAATTTTTTCCAAATTCACGAAGTGAGCACCAAATTTATTTTTTCCGTTTGAAAATATCTAAAGCAACGAACACCAGACTTATTTTTCCGTTAAAATTGTATAAAGCAACGAACAACAAACAAACAGCTGATGTGATATTACCGAGTAACGAAACAATTATCAAGCTTGCCAGATGGATAGTTCGTTACTCGGTAGAACGATAGTCTGTTAATTTTACAAAAACAAAATACATGTAAAAAACTACCGAATAACGACTAACGACAAGGCTGGTCTGAATACCCTATTAACTGAAGCCTGTTTTGTGCCCTAGACGCTATAAATGATCGTTGTGATCCTTGGTCTATTAGGGCTCTGAGTTCAAACAGTTCTCCTCGGGTATACCTACCATATGTAGGTTTTGAGACAACTTAATGGTGTCAATACAAAAGTATTTACAGACATATAAATGGGTATATCGAATTCCGAGGTGAACTTACTATAATGACTGGACTATAATGTTACTGAGGGGGTAAGCAGAGTCTCCAGCAATCCACTCCTGTCCTGAAAAAAATCTTGGCTGATATTTGTTTAGTGAACAATTTTTAAATATTTTTGCATCGTGAGTAGAGCCACTGTCGCCAACGACAACATCGCGAATTTTGAGCTTGTAGTCGCAAACCATTTGAGCTTTAATTGCATATACATACATATAGTATATGATTTCTGGAAAAGAACGCTTCATGATTTTTGATTGGGGATGCGGCGAGTTTTATTTCAGTGCCATCCACGTAACCTACACAAAATGGTAGTTCGTTCAACGTTTCTCGTACTATTGAAGAGCGCTCAGTATTATCTGGCCAATATATATATAAATGGAGTTGTTTTAAAAATGCCTTGAATACTCTGCGAGTAATATTTGTTAACGTTCCTCCGTCACCAGACCCAAAAGTTGACGCAATTTTTTGTATCGATGCACTTTCTCCAGAAGAGCCCAATCTATATAGAACGACAGCTAGCTGTATATCAATCGGGAGTTGCTTGCCACTACATTTTTTAAAAACTTCGTCACTTGATATCAGGGTCAATAAGTGAGTAAATTGAGTTCGGTCTACACGCAGCAATTGACGGAACCGATTGTCATACATTGTGGTTAAAATATCATCGCACCAGTGAATTGACTTTGAAACAATATTTTTCACACCTCTACGACAGCTTAGTGTAATGAGCAAATCATCATACACCTAGTCAATAGTATCCTCTACCAAATCTATCTTCATCTTCACTGAATATGTCTTGAAATAATTTGAAAGTTAGTTCCATGCTCTTCTGTACATCAATTTAAAGTACTTACCAGTAATAAATTTGATCTGCTCCACATAATTTCCAATTAAATGACTGACAATTTTTGATTTTGCACTTCGTTGAGCCATTTTAACTCTTTAATAAAATTGAATCAGCTGTTTCGGAATAAAATTTACCATACTACAGAGGTAGAGAAAAAAGTATGTTCACAGTTAAGCCTTTTAACGAAGTATCAACTAACGAATTACCAAATTAACAGGTTTCGGTCTGAATACCCCTAATATGTTACCCAGCTATCATATAAATAGCAAGCATTGGCAAAAGGTTTCACACCTAAAGCTAGCAGACCCAAACTGCAACACCCCCGCTCAAATAGATCTTCTATTAGGCAGCGATCTCATACCACAGATAATACTCGAAGGTATTGAGAAAATCACGAATATACTTCTGGCGCAAAATACCATTTTCGGTGGGTACTAAGTGGACTAGTTGCGGAACCAGTCACAACATTGACAACTCAAGTTGAGGAAGTCTCAAACGAGTACCTCAATTCACAATTGAAAGAATTTTGGGAATTAGAACAACTCCCCCCATATCAGTCACTACCCCTGAAGATCAGTATTGTGAGGACTTTTACAATGCCACAACTACTAGATCAGAAAATGGTCGGTACGTCGCACGACTACCACTTAAGCAACAATTTCCTAACACACTCGCCTTAGGTCCCTGTCGCACCTCTGCAATACAGCAGTTTCTAAGTATGGAAAGAAACCTATTTAAAAAAGGTGAACTCAAATCAGAATATGATAGTGTGTTAGAAGAATACCTCCATTTAGATCATATGGAGGAAGTAAACCCAAGAGAGAAAATCGTCAACGGCAAATACTACTGCTTTTACCTCCCACATCACGCAGTAGTAAAGCCAGACAAAAAAACAACAAAAGTTAGAGTTGTTTTTAATGCGTTGAAAACCAATAGTTCAGGGAATTCCCTTAATGATATCCTATTTACGAGACCCACACTCCAACCAGATTTAATGCTTCTGATATTAAATTGGCGTATATTCAAATACATATTCAATGGGGACGTTGAAAAAATGTATCGGGAAAAAGTCGTACATAAAGACGACCAAGATTTTCAACGTATTATGCTCCGAAGATCCCCCACCAGTCCTCTACGCGACTTCAAATTAAAAACAGTTACATTTGCCGTTAACTGTGCACCATATCTAGCCATTCGAACACTCCACGAATTGGCAGACAACACAAAGTCAAAATTTCCTCTGACAACTAAAGTGTTGAAAACTTAACCGTATGTAACCGATCTTCTATCTGGAAGTCACACTCTTCCACAAGTATACGAGGCCTTATTACAGGTAAAAAAAAGCCACCCCGCTGGATGGCTGTCGCCAATTATGAACCAAGCGAAAGTCTTAATACAAGAATTATGCCTAAATGGAACCGATTGGAACGAACAAGTGAAACCTCTTCGCTTAGAAAAATGGTCCCAGTTCGCAAATAATCTGAATAATATTTCTCAGATTCAAATTCCACGATTGGTAAATTACTCCACCGATCACAAAGTCGGATTACATGGCTTCTGTGACGCCTCTGAAAAGGCGTACCGCGCTACTATCAATGTGCGCACGCAAAGCGACACCACGACCACAAGCCACTTATTAGTCGCAAAAGCAAAGGTGGCACCTTTAAAAACAATAAGTCTCCCACGACTTGAGTTATGTGGCGCACTACTACTTTCCAAATTAGTAGCTATGGTGCAAATGCATTTAAACATTAGCCTGGTTGGAAAAACCCCCACATGCATGGAAGACGTTTATTTCTAACCGAACGTCTAAAATACTTGACCTAGTGGGATCAGCCACTTGGCGTCACGTAGCCAGTGCTGGCAATCCGGTTGATCTAGGTACAAGACGGTGCAGGCCACTGCACCTTGCTGCCACCGCCTTCTGGTGGAATGGCTTCCGATGGTTGATAGAATCTCCTGATTCTTGGCCACAATCCCCCATGCGCAACATTATCGCCCCAGAAGGTCGAAAAATCGCCACCTTTCACACATTATTGGATGATGCCGACATCCTTGAACGATTTTCATCGTTCCCAAAAGCTCTCAGAGTAGTTGCTTATCGAAAAAGAGCTCACTCTAAGTTCTAAACCCATTTCTCGACACGAAAGGTCTTCTTCGTGCCAATGGTCGGCTTGCTAATTCGAGCCTAACATACAATTATAATTCCAGAGTGGTCACCATTTGCCACATTGTTCCTCCACAACATCCACATTTTGATGCTACACGCCGAACATCGTCTCATGCAACAGATGGTACGCCAGGAGTATTATATCCCCCGTCTTAAGCCGCAAATCAAGAAGTGCATCTTCACGTGCAAGATTTGCACTATGCACAAGCAGAAGATGCGAACGCAGATTATGGCAGCACTTCCACCGGAACGCTGCAATTTCGCTCTGCCTTTCACCACAACAGGTGTTGATTTTGCTGGGCCTTTCCAGCTAAAGGCGTCCATGTTAAGGTCTCCCACTCTCATGAAAGGCTATGTGGCTGTCTTTGTATGTTGCACGACAAAGGCAGTACACCTTGAGCTATGTAGTAATCTGACGACGGAGGCGTTTCTCGCGGCATTTGCTTGCTTCGTCGCTCGACGTGGTTACCCATCCAAAATCATGAGCGATTTTGGCAAAACTTTCATTGGAGCTCAACAAGCCACAGAAAAGCAACTTGTGGATTTCTTAAAACAAGTGTCACCCGACATCGTACAGAAGTACGCCCCACAAGGTATCAGTTGGCATTTTATACCCCCAAGCGCTCCGCATATGGGCGTTTTATGGGAATGAGCTGTAAAAAGCTTTAAGTCCCATTTCAAACGGGTAGCTGGAAATTACAAATTCAATTACGAAGAGTTCACGCCGTTATTAAACCTAATTGAAGCCGTTATCAATTCACGGTCACTCACAGTTCTCTCGCAAGACCCCTCAGAATTCACCACCTTAACTCTAGGGAATTTTGTAAAAGGAGCACCCGTTCTGGCCATTCCTGAGCCAAAATTAAAATTCTCCATCATCATACCGTTGGCGCAAGCACAAGCGCCTGAACTTGGAAACTGTGTCCTCATTCCTGATGATTGTGTACCACCTACCGAGTGGAGGCTTGGCCGCATAGAAAAGTTACACTATGGCTCCGACGGTCACATACGAGTCGTGGATCTCCGTACGCAAAACGGAACCCTAACCAGACCGCTCGTGAAGCTGTGCTTTCTACCAACCACCGACGATCGCGAATCCGAAAACCGAAAAAACCAAAACGCGATATAATAAAATCATTAAAGTTAACAATAAAACGAGAAATACGCCCATAACAACCGTTCGAATTAACACGCGGTATCAAATAACTAAGAATATTAACAAAAATTTGTCGATCAACACGACGACACGTTCATGCCACATATCGTAGAACAATCACCATGCCTGATTACCTGATACAAATTTATAATCAACAATCTTCTCCTGCCACGGCGCCTGCAGCGGTACTTGCACCCGCACCACGTGGTGGCACCCAACTACCAGCAAACACACCACGGACTTCGGATACCCTATGGTGCCTCATCTATCGACGTCCACATCGTCTGCACCATTGCGGCATATTAAGGGTATGCGACCCTTGCAACGGCAGCAAGTTGCTCAGGCACACGAGCATTGTCACAACTGCATGTCGTACACTCATACGACTCCAGAGTGTGGGTCATGAGGGCTGTGCCAAATATGCCACAGGCCGCATCACACGCTGCTACATTGTAGCTCCTCACGCGAAGCGAATCGGCCACCCATCCATTGCGGGCGCGTATCCCAACTTCAACCCGCAGTCCGTGTCGTACACCAGCGGAGCGGAACCTCGTTGTGGCGTCGACAGACTGGACCATCACCTCGTCGATCCATGGGTCTGAGCAGTGTTGTGGCAACGCTGCAACAGCTGCGGCGCCTTATAGGCTAAACAATCGCTTGGGGGGGCCTGGATGGTTAAATGAGCCCCCTCTTAATATAACGCAACTACACCACTCACATTATACACACCACATCTTCACCCCACACTATACACAACACATCGGCATCATCCGCACCATTTTTTCATCCCACACTACACACCCTATACTCAACACGTCGGCATCATGAACACCGCATCATCATCTACACCATATTTTTCACACCACACACGAGGACACCAAACACAATCAACAAAAGGGACTGGCGGACGGCGCCCTTTCTTTTCTTTTGCGATCCGTGCGCATATACGCAGCAACAGTCAGCTCGCAGTTCGTAGCTCGAACTTTCTTTCGCGATATACTTTAACATCAAAGTCGTCGTTAAATCAACGGGGGAGTACGCGGTTTTTTCAAGTTTTGTAACGAGTTATTTATGAATTTTTGAGGATGCATTTTGGGTTAAAAAATGCCCCTAGAATTTTTCAGAAAACAATGGACGATATATTGCGAGAACATATAGGAAAACTCTGTCACGTTTATATGGATGATATAATTATTGTTTCGAAAAATATAACTTTCTGCTAACATTGTAATTGACACTTTCTTTGTTCTGGATTCAATTACTAGCTGATGCTTACACTTCAGCTTTAGCTCTAACTTTAAATAAATAAGAACAAAATATAAAATACTAGTATTTTGGAAATAAAGTTTTGATTTGTATCTGGCAATCCACTAGAACCACACGCGTTCTCAATACATTCGCGCGTTCGCGGATATAAAATATATATATTTTTTAAATTCTCTCGTCGCGTGAGTTAATTGGCGCCTAACGTTGAGCACGAATTAAAAAGTGTGCAAATAAAAAGCTGTGCCTACTAATGTGAAAAAAAAACTATTTACAAAAAGTCTTTTATAAAGAAATAGTTTAGTAAAAAGTATTTGTGCCTATTAAAGTGAAAAGTAAAAAATAATTACAACAAATCTTTTTGAAAAGAAATCTTCTTCTTCTTAATTGGCGTAGACACCGCTTAAGCGATTATAGCCGAGTTAACAACAGCGCGCCAGTCGTTTCTTCTTTTCGCTACGTGGCGCTAATTGCATTTTCCAAGCGTAGCCAGGTCCTTCTCCACCTGATCCTTCCAACGGAGTGGAGGTCTTCCTCTTCCTCTGCTTCCCCCGGCGGGTACAGCGTCGAATACTTTCAGAGCTGGAGTGTTTTCGTCCATTCGGACAACATGACCTAGCCAGCGTAGCCGCTGTCTTTTAATTCGCTGAACTATGTCAATGTCGTCGTATATCTCGTACAGCTCATCGTTCCTTCGAATGCGATATTCGCCGTGACCAACGCGGAAAGGACCGTAAATCTTTCGCAGAACTTTTTTCTCGAAAACTCGCAACGTCAACTTATCAATTGTTGTCATCGTCCAAGACTCTGCACCATATAACAGGACAGGAATTACGAGCGACTTATAGAGTCTAGCTTTTGTTCGTCGAGAGAGGACTTTACTTTTCAATTGCCTACTCAGTCCGAAGTAGCACATGTTGGCAAGAGCAATCCTGCGTTGGATTTCCAGGCTGACATTGTTGGTGGTGTTAATACTAGTTCCTAAATAGACGAAATTATCTACAACTTCAAAGTTATGACTGTCAGCAGTGACGTGAGAGCCAAGTCGCGAGTGCGACGACTGTTTGTTTGATGACAGGAGATATTCCGTCTTGCCCTCGTTCACTGCCAGACCCATTTTCTGTGCTTCCTTGTCCAGCCGGGAGAAGCCAGGACTAACGGCGCGGGTGTTGAGGCCGATGATATCAATATCATCGGCATACGCCAGCAGCTGTACACTATTATAGAAGATGGTACTTTCTCTATTTAGTAACTCAAAACATATACGATAATAAAATAGACGTTGCATTAATCTGTGAACAGTATAGAAATAAAGACTCTGACAAGTGGATTTCCGACACCACAAAAAAGGTTGCAATATGGGCTTGCGGAGATAAGATGATGCAAGACAAACCATTTGACAAGGCATACTAAACAAGAGCCAAAATATGGGGGATTTATTTCTGCAGCTGCTATAGGTCTACCGCCAAGTATACCACGTGCTGAATATGAAAAAATACTTGTCGACTTGGTAAGGATGCGATGACAACTACACCTAATATAATTGCAGGTGACGTTAATGCCTGGGCGCTAGAATGGGGCAGCAAAAATACGAATTTGAGAGGTAGCGCATTACTTAAAGCATTTGCTGTTCTAGACGTAGTACTGCTTAATACAGGAAGACAAAACACCTTCGCGAAGAACGGGAGTGGCTTCATTATCGATATATCTTTTGCCAGCAGGGTGCTATATCGATACATAGACTGGCGGATATGCACATATATACCCAAAGTGACCATTTGGCTATAATATTAAATATCAGCAAGAGTATGCAACAGCGAAATGTTTGCCACCAAAAGGCGCAGTCCAAGGGGTGGAGAATTGAAACCCTAGATGAGAAGCTTTTTAAGTTAATGCTAGATAAAAACGTAAAAGGAAGTGATGACATAGACCAACAGGCTAAATTTTTGATACAACACATTAGCAAAGCCTGTGATGCCGCTATGAATAAAAGGAGCACAGCCGCACAGAGAAAGCCTGCTTATTGGTGAAATCGAGAAATCGAATCTCTGTGAAGTGATAGTAACAAAGCGAGGCGCCGTTTCCAACGAAGCATAGGTAGCTTATATTGTGACAGTCTGCGAGAAGCATTCCAAAACAAACGCAACGACCTAAAAAAGGCAATTAAAAAGAGCAAAATGACATGTTTCAAAGAATTATGCGAAAAAGTGGACGAAAATCCGTGGGGAGCAGCGTATAGGATTATAATGATTAGGATTAAAGGTGGCAAATGTCAAGCGCCTACATGCCCTTCATTACTCAAAAATGTTGTAGAAACCCAATTCCCACAACAAAACCAAGAAGAAGGGAATTTTTATAGCGAAGAAGTCGTAAATGAGTCAGAAATCACCGAGCAGGAAGTTGTTCAAGCTGCTGAGCGCTTTGAAAATAGCAAAGCACCAGGATTAGATGGCATTCCGAATAGGGTTCTTAAAATTTCAATCAGCTATCATCCACAACCATTTCTGGATTTGCACACACGTTGCCTTCGTGAAGGAGTGTTTCCAAAAATTTGGAAAGTACAACGGCTGGTACTCCTATAGAAGCCAAACAAGCCGGCAGGAGAACCAAACTAATATCGACCGCTCTGTATGATCGATACGATGGGCAAAATCCTGGAGCGGATAATCTGTACCCGGCTAGAAAATCATTTAGAAGGAGATGGTGGTCTCTCTGATAACCAATATGGCTTTCGTAGAAAGCGTTCAACTCTTGATGCAATCAAAAAAGTTACAGGTGTAGCAGAAAAGGCTATTGAAGGAAATAGGTGGATGCATCGTAAAAAAGAATATTGTGCGGTCGTCACATTTGATGTGAGAAACGCGTTTAACTCAGCCCATTGGCCCCATATAATGCGTGCATTAGTGCTCAAAAAAACACCGAGCTATTTGATGTACGTCATACAAAGTTATTTGGCCGATAGGATCCTGCTCTACGACACTGACGAAGGACCAAAAAAGTATAGGGTAACGGGTGGTGTGCCACAAGGATTTGTGCTAGGCCCACTCCTTTGGAATACACTATATGATAGAATATTGCGCCTCCCTCTGCCGAAAAATGCAAATAATTGGATACGCAGATGATATTGCTGTGACAATAGAAGCTAAGGAGCTCGATCAAGTACAAAGTATTTGTAGTGATACTGTACTGAAGAAAAAGCAGTGGCTAACGAGTGCAAAACTCGAACTTGCCGGCCACAAAACGGAAGCAGTGCTTATAACTAGCAGAAAAAGACTTGAAACCATTTCGCTTAACATAGATGGGCACAACATTACAACACAATCCGCTGTGAAATACCTTGGGGTAACGATTGATGTGAGGCTCAACTACAAAATGCATGTTGAAAAAGCGTGCGAAAAAGCGGCGTGTGTAAACATGGCCATATCAAGAATAATGGCAAACATTAGAGGGCCGAAACAGAGCAGGTCAGCCAATCAATTGTAATGTATGCGGCGCCTGTATGGGGACCAGCATTAATACATAAGACATATGCTGGAGTGGCACAATCGGAGTTCCGGTTGAGCGCTATCAGAATAGTCAGTGCATTTCGCACGGTTTCTAATGAAGCTGTCGGGGTTCTAGCAGAAATTATGCCTCCAGACATAATGGCTCTCGAACTTAAGCGAATATATGATAAAAGTAAAAGCGCAGGCCGGAAACTAACGATGGCAGAGCGTAGAGTAGAAAGACAAGCCAGCTTAAACGAATGGAAAACACGCTGGGATACATCAAGTAAGGGAAGATGGACATACCGCTTAATCGGTAACATACAAGCATGGATGGAACGAAAACACGGGGAGGTAGATCATTACATGACGCAGTTCTTAACAGGGCATGGATGTTTCAGGGAGTACTTGCATAAGTACGGCCACGAGGAGGGAGTAGCTTGCTCTTTCTGTGGTAGCAATAACGAGAACGCCGAACACATATTTTTCCACTGTCGGAAATATGCAAATGAGCGACTATCTTTGGAAAAGGAAGTATCCTACCGAATAACACCAGAGAATATAGTGACCTATATGTTGCACTCGAGGAATGTGTGGAATTTAATGGAGAAGATGGCAGCCATGGTACTCCATGACCGAGAAGAGCAGAACAGCGAATATCGTTCTAATGACGTGGCCCACGGGCTAAGCTTGCCCTGTGATGAAATGCCTAACGGCGGTCCCACAGGGCCTCAGTAAAGCTACAGGAGACGGAGTTAGGGTTTAGTATGTAGGCGTACCGTTTCGCAAGTCCAGAACAGTAGGTAATACTGGCTGGGCGTGATCCCGAATGAGGTGCACCTATAGCGGGCAGTACGAATCGTGCATATTGCTAGTAGTAGGGTGGTTGTGTTATATTAAGAGGAAGGGGTTAGAGGCTCATTTAGCCACTAAATATCATTTTCCGTAATTAAAATCCTGATTCTAGATCATTGGTTGAAAAATATTTTGCTTTGCCTCGATCAGACAGTATTACGTTTGTATACAGAATCGGATAGCGATCAGAAATTGTATGCTGATTTATTTTTTTTTAGTCAGTTACCATTCTAAGTTTTGGTGTTCCATTGTCATTTGTACCCTTTTTTGGTACCACCCAAATTGGTAAGTTATAAGGACTTTTACTAGGTCTTATTATTTTTTCGTTAGCCATTTTATTTATTTCTTCATTAACAAACGAGTTTACAGATAAGGGATATGGATATTGTCTGCTCCATATCAGATCCTCCGTTTTCATTTTTATTTTCTCTTTTACATTTGTCTTGAAGGGAAAGCTTGTATTGATATTCGAATGCATTTGAGAATTTTTTCCTTTATTTGTGTTTTAAGTTGAGTTAATTTTTCATCCTGATTTTCAGTATTTAACTTTTCGGAATTCTTTTTAGAATAATAATCATTATCTTCATTCATTTCTAAGCCTCTTTCACCCAATATCGAATAGTTATACTCATGTTGCCGGCAAATTCATCGGCTGGTGTTGTAGAACATTTTCGTTCCATAATATCGGGTGATTTTTTAAGAGCTTGATAACTTTTTTTTAAAAAAAACGCATAAAATTTGCAAAATCTCATCGGTTCTTTATTTGAAACGTTAGATTGGTTCATAACATTTACTTTTTGAAGATAATTTCATTTAAATGTTGACCGCGGCTGCGTCTTAGGTGGTCCATTCGGAAAGTCCAATTTTGGGCAACTTTTTCGAGCATTTCGGCCGGAATAGCCCGAATTTCTTCGGAAATGTTGTCTTCTATATTTCTGTAGACTTTAGACTTGACGTAGCCCCACAAAAAATAGTCTAAAGGCGTTAAATCGCATGATCTTGGTGGCCAACTTACTTGTTCTCCGAAGTTTTCCCTCAAAATGGCCATAGAATCGCGAGCTGTGTGGCATGTAGCGCCATCTTGTTGAAACCACATGAGTCAACATTTAAATGAAATTATCTTCAAAAAGTAAATGTCATGAACCAATCTAACGTTTCAAATAAAGAACCGATGAGATTTTGCAAATTTTATGCGTTTTTTTTTTAAAAAAAAGTTATCAAGCTCTTAAAAAATCACCCGATATTTTCTTTATAATTATTATTTTCATTCTGCTGGTATAAATCTTCAGCTGGCGTTTTAGGACATTTTTGTCCCAAAATAATTTCTTTAAATAAACTATTGCCGGTAAAATCTTCGGCTGACTCTGAACGAAAAAGTTCTTCGTTCTACAATAGTTTTTTTTTTAATTATTTTTTTCATTATGCTGGTATAAAATTTCGGCTGGCGTTTTAAGACCTTTTTGTCCCAAAATAAATTTGTTTAATATAATATTGCCCGTAAAATCTCGGCTGGCGGTGCAGAACTTGTTTGTTCCACAATTTTAATATTTCTTTCATTTTTAATATTACCGGTACTTTTCTCGGCTAGTTGTTTGGAAGCTTCCTGTTCCTTAATTTTGTTATTCTTATTTGTAACTTCGTCATTTTTAATTAATACTTTTTGTTCTTTGGGTTTTAAGTTTTCCCGAATTTTATTTTCAAAATAAATGTACATACTTCTGTTTTCGTTTTCCATGTTATTTTTTACCCTATAATTAATTTTCCCATTGGACACATCGATAAGTGCCTCAATTTTTTTAAGGAAATTGTTTCCCAAAAGGAGATCCGATTCTAATCCTTCTATTTCATAGAAGATTTCTGCGACTCCAAATATGGTTATTATGTGGTAAAATTTGATAATGGAATACCCATTCACGGTTTTTATGCGCTTAATGTAGCACGAGGTTGCCGTATCGACTAGAGCTTTTAAGTTTTTATTTAATTTGAAGTCTAAAGATTGAAATGGGGTAGTTCATTTCCTCTTCGCCTAAAAAAATGGCTCTCACTCATATTATTAATTCTTTGACTTTGTTCTTGCGGGCGAAAGCTATGATTACTTTCCCTTTATCGCTTTACACCATGTGCTTCCTGGTTTTGACCCCTATTAACCTAAACATTTGCATTCGCTTGTATTGGTTTTATATTTTGATTAAAATTTATGTTGCTTTGTTGTCCCCTCACATTAAAATCTCTATTATAAAGTCTGGATACAGATGGATCTATATCCATAGGTGTCGGTTTAGGAAAATTATAATA
>NW_026089624.1:25534685-25544848 GCF_024586455.1 Bactrocera neohumeralis | reverse complement strand
TATCGATAATGAAGCCACTCCCGTTCTTCGCGAAGGTGTTTTGTCTTCCTGTATTAAGCAGTACTACGTCTAGAACAGCAAATGCTTTAAGTAATGCGCTACCTCTCAAATTCGTATTTTTGCTGCCCCATTCTAGCGCCCAGGCATTAACGTCACCTGCAATTATATTAGGTGTAGTTGTCATGTGTGGAGGATGGAGTCATGTGTAGAAGTTCACGCAAGTGAGGAAAGTTCTCTGATCGCCATTCACTTGGGAGTGGCCAGAAACGATTCTTTTACACATGGCTCAAGCAGCTCACTACTTCCGGTCTTTGACCAAGTATCCTCTGGGTAGCCTAAGAACATCCGTTCGAAGGCGAGCTAAAGTGAGAAGGCGAAGCATTCCCTACAAGGGTTGTGCGCTGGGTTTGGGACCCGCCACGTAAAAAACACCCCCAGTGAAGAGCTACAACCAGCCTCGGATGAGAGACCCCCCTTTTGATGACGACCATGGCAAACGAAATAAGGACTACGAATTGAGGGCATGCACCTGGAATGTCCGGTCCCTTAATTGGGAAGGTGCCGCTGCCGCTGCGATATTGATATCATCGGCCTCAACACCCGCGCCGTTAGTTCTGCTTTCTCCAGGCTGGACAAGGAAGCACAGAAAATGGGTCTGGCAGTGAACGAGGGCAAGACGAAATATCTCCTGTCATCAAACAAAAAGTCGTCGCATTCGCGACTTGGCACTCACGTCACTGTTGACAGTCATAACTTTGAATTCGTAGATAATTTCGTCTATCTTGGAACTAGCGTAAACACTACCAACAATGTCAGCCCAGAAATCCAACGCAGGATAACTCTTGCCAACAGGTGCTACTTCGGACTGAGTAGGCAATTGAGAAGCAAAGTCCTCTCTCGACAAACAAAAACCAAACTCTATAAGTCACTCATAATTCCCGTCCTGCTGTATGGTGCAGAGTCTTGGACGATGTCAACAACGGATGAGTCGACGTTGCGAGTTTTCGAGAGAAAAGTTCTGCGAAAGATTTATGGTCCTTTGCGCGTTAGCCACGGCGAATACCGCATTCGATGGAACGATGAGCTGTACGAGATATACGACGACATCGACATAGTTCAGCGAATTAAAAGACAGCGGCTACGCTGGCTAGGTCATGTTGTCCGGATTGACGAAAACACTCCAGCTCTGAAAATATTCGACGCAGTACCCGCCGGGGGAAGCAGAGGAAGAGAAAGACCTCCACTCCATTGGAAGGACCAAGTGGAGAAGGACCTGGCTTCGCTTGGAATATCCAATTGGCGCCACGTAGCGAGAAGAAGAAACGACTGGCGCGCTGTTGTTAACTCGGCTATAATCGCTTAAGCGGTTTCTACGCCAATTAAGAAGAAGAAGTTGTCATTGCATCCTTACCAAGTCGACAAGTATTTTTTCATATTCAGCACGTGGTATACTTGGCGGTACACCTATAGCAGCTGCAGAAATAAATTCCCCATATTTTTGCTCTTGTATAGTATGCCTTGTCAAATGGTTTGTCTTGCATCATCTTATCTCCGCAAGCCCATATTGCAACCTTTTTTGTGGTGTCGGAAATCCACTTGTCAGAGTCTTTATTTCTATACTGTTCACAGATTAATGCAACGTCTATTTTATTATCGTATATGTTTTGAGTTACTAAATAGAGAAAGTACCATCTTCTATAATAGTGTACAGCTGTTGGCGTATGCCGATGATATTGATATCATCGGCCTCAACACCCGCGCCGTTAGTCCTGGCTTCTCCCGGCTGGACAAGGAAGCACAGAAAATGGGTCTGGCAGTGAACGAGGGCAAGACGGAATATCTCCTGTCATCAAACAAACAGTCGTCGCACTCGCGACTTGGCTCTCACGTCACTGCTGACAGTCATAACTTTGAAGTTGTAGATAATTTCGTCTATTTAGGAACTAGTATTAACACCACCAACAATGTCAGCCTGGAAATCCAACGCAGGATTGCTCTTGCCAACATGTGCTACTTCGGACTGAGTAGGCAATTGAAAAGTAAAGTCCTCTCGCGACGAACAAAAGCTAAACTCTATAAGTCGCTCATAATTCCCGTCCTGCTATATGGTGCAGAGGCTTGGGCGATAACAGTAACCGATGAGTCGACGTTACGAGTTTTCGAGAGAAAAATTCTGCGAACGATTTGTGGTCCCTTGCGCATTGGCCACGGCGAATATCGCATTCGATGGAACGATGAGCTGTACGAGATATACGACGACATTGACATAGTTCAGCGAATTAAAAGACAGCGGCTACGCTGGCTGGGCCATGTTGTCCGGATGGATGAAAACACTCCAGCTATGAAAGTATTCGACGCAGTACCCGCCAGGGGAAGCAGAGGAAAACCTCCAATCCGTTGGAAGGACCAAGTGGAGAAGGACCTGGCTTCGCTCGGAATATCCAATTGGCGCCACGTAGCGAAAAGAAGAAACGACTGGCGCGCTGTTGTTAACTCGGCTATAATCGCGAAAGCGGTGTCTACGCCAATTAAGAAGAAGAAGAAAAGCTATGCCTAAAGATGGAGATAGATTTTTATATCTAAAAGAGAAATTCCCTAAACTCAGCGAGGCGAAAATCAAAGAGGGAACATTTGTAGGCCCACAAATACGGCAATTCATGAAGGATAAGAGCTTTGAAGAAAAACTGAATGGTCAGGAAAAACTCGCCTGGAAATGTTTTGTGAATGTTGTTAAAAATTTTTTAGGTAACCATAAAGCGGAAAATTACAAAGATTTTTCATTTAAAGCTTTGGGGTGTAATATGTACCTGAAAATACATATGCTGGACTCTCATCTGGATTTCTTTCCGGCAAATTTGGGTGCTATGAGTGACGAACAAGGTGAGAGGTTCCATCAAGAAATTTCCTTAATGGAGAAGCGTTATCAAAGGAAATGGAGTCCGGGAATGCTAGCACACTATTGTTTGACACTTAAAAGGGACCTACCGGAAGCCAAATATTCAAGAAAATCATAAGTATCTATAAGATATTAGGAAATAATTATGTAAGTGTGGCGGAATTTTGTACTTTTTACGAAAATATATGTTTTGATGTCACAAGAAAACATGATGTGTACATTTTTTTCCATTGATATATTATTATTTGGTGGCCCTAGTACATTCAAAATTTGATACAAATTTTCATGTGACAGAAAAAAATTACAAATTTGTTGACCAGTGTTACCTGCGGTCGGTTTACTCTCTTTTCGTGGTTTCTTCGTGCCGCGAACATATATGTATACTAGGCTGTGTCATTCTGAGGCAACCTTTTTTTTCAACTGAAAAACAGGTTAAAAACTTTCGAAAATGTGAAAAAAGTCACTCAAAAGATGAGCTCTTAATATTAATATTAAGAGGTGCCTATTTCAAATTTTCTGTTTTTCATATAAATCCCAAAAAGGGTAATAAAAGAACGATTGAAAGACGCATGTCATTCGTGATCGTACCATCGTAAAGGGGCTCGTACAACAAGAAGGTAAAAGTGAATGATTTGTATGTGTTTTTTTTTTAATAATTTGCAAATAATTACTTCATTTGTTTTTATAGCATTGGAAATCAGAACTAAATTGTAAATAGCAGCAGCAGCAATATCATCAGAAGCAGCAGAAATCAATTATTAAGTAAGTATGTGAAAATAAGTGTGTGTTGTTTGAAAATGGCTTGCGCAGTCCAATATAATACGCAAAAATAATTACATATGTCATAAGTATGTATTTTATGCGTTTAAGGCGGCCTGCACAATCCAATATAATACTTATGTGAAAAGAAATGTTTGTTTTATATTTTAAATAATCAGATAATAGTGTTCTTTTCTTTCAGATATTATTATGATTTTTATTTAATTAATCTTTGTTTTCAGATATTAATTATTTTTTTAAATTAAATATATTTTTATTTATATAAATTATAAAAAATTTTAATGCAAATATATAAAAAATAAAATAAAATACAAATTTTAAAAATTAAAAAGTTTAGTTTGAAATTTTAAGAAATTTTAAAAGTAGGAATCAATAAATGCAACCCTGCATCAGCTATTTAAAAAGAGAAAATGCAACCCTGCATCAGCCGTCGATTGGAGATATTAGAGCAGGACAGATATACTTTTTTATATGACACTGCTGAATGAGCGCTACAGAGATGTATACGTATGATCACATGTATACGTACGTGTGAGGGGAAAACAGGGTAGAATCTTCATCCGGCCTATGGCAATTTACATACATGTTTACCCACCGACTGATTATATGGTATTTTACCCGTTCATGGTTGGCAGGGTATATATATATATACATACGGGCGCATACACATATATACAAAATCCTCTGAAAAATATACCTTGTCGACATCGGGTACAACTAAAAGACAATGATAAATATAACGTAAAACTTTTATAATATTCTTAAATATTGGTACATAAGTGTATTGTTACATGTGTAGATACGCTCACTGCTTCAAAGTCCACATTGGCATATATTCCGCGATACCCCTTGGTTTTTTGCTATCAAAAACAAGCAGGAATGTGTAAAAACCAAAGCGTAATACATATGTACATACCTGCATATGTACAAAGTGCAGTGATCTCTAAAACGAGCGCTCATTAGCACATAATAAATAAAATATCCACCTATAGGTATACCCTATAGGACATTTGAACATAAAATATATATAAAAGATATATACATAGAAAAATAAAATATTTCCGATAATTAATAAATAATTAAATCAAATTTAAGCGATTAATTATTTATTTATTTTCTTTGAAAACTCTTTTTAACTTAAAAGAGTTCGCGATTACACATATTATCAAATACGTAAAGCGTTATCGTTATCTAAATTTCGTTCAAAACTCTTATTTACTTAAAAGAGTTCTCGTCTAATCATATAAATACATATATATACGAAAATATTTTCGAAATCTCGGATTATCAAAAAGCCATTGGTTTTATTGATTATTTTGAAACTCTTACATGCAAAAGAGTCTTCTATTCAACATTTTATGTACGAATCTAAAACAACTCAGTTGCTAAAAGTTCCAAAGATGATTTCAGACGGAAAAAATCCGTGTACACCTGCAGATGCTACACGCTCAAAGCAAGGTGCTACAAAACAAAAAAGAGTGAAAGATATTTCATACACCAAATTTATTTCTGAGAGTGACAGTCTAATTCGAAACTGCACTCGATTCTCATCTTCACCGATACAAGATAATTCTGAATCGGTACTAAAAATTAAAAAAGAAAATCTTGACAACTTCTGTACACGTCTCCAAGCGGCATATGACGCAATCGTAGAATCTGACGACTCAGATCTACCAGAAAATTTTAAATCCTCGGCTTGCTCAAAATACGGAAATTGCTTAGACCAATATATACAGTAACCTTTTCACAAAAGCCCATCTTGATCTTCTGATCAACGCAGTGCTAATATATTAAAATACAAAATTTATTCTATTAAATAACCTATAAATATTGTTGCAATATAAAAGCAGAAATTATTTATTAATGACATATATTTACTAATATTTGATTTAAACGCCAAGTGGTCATGTTTCGGCATTATCACCTTAATATTCTTTATGTGCCAGTATGCTCGAGTTTTTTTTTCTTCTGAATGTATTTGTTTTCAATTGACAGACAGAAAACTAAAACGGGTGGTTATGAAATATTATTACCAATAATTTTAATTTGGAAAGACATGTTTAGGCATTTGAAGCTGAATGTTCATAAACCATCCTAATTCTCATCCGTATTATTTTTGATAATTTATTTTTGAATATTTAAGTTTTGCATTTTCCACACCACCCCAGCAATAAAAGCGCGTTACAGAAATCGTATCATTTTCACCTTTTCAGAAAATAAAAATAATTAATAATTTACAAAACCAAAATAATTTAATAATTAATAAAGGATCAAGCAGGCGTAATATTAAATATATTAAATTTTATTTTGTTTACGTGAAATGCTCAAAAATTTGATGTGCGAAAATGAGGGCTGGCTGCCTGCCTAAAAAATTCTTAAAGAAAAAATATTTCAATTCTTATAAAAAGTATTTTAAAACGTCGAAATTTTCGTAGCAATAAAAAAGGCTTAAATTTTTAATATAAACTTTATTATTAACGAAAATGAGAGAAACTATTGGTCATTTCAAACTCAATTTCCAATTGATGATACTAATTGTCAATTTACGAAAATTCAGAAAGAATCATGGGAAGAATTTGGACTTAAGCGTGTTTAAAAATTCCACAAAAAAAAAAAAACAACTGATTTAACATTAAACAACAACTGTTTCAAATAATCACTTAAATAACGTGTTTTTAATATCTTTTAAAGTCTCGGTTTTATCGACATTTAGATGTGTATTCCCACAGATAACTGGGACACAACACCCTATTCCTAGGTAAGTATATGTATGTAAACAAAGAAAAGGTTTATTACTGTATATACTGCATTACTGGAAAAATCGTTCTGACTTTCAAATCAATTGTACTCCACAACCGAGGAGCAGTCGCTGCCAGAAAGACAAGCCAAAGGCAAGTTCAGCCCAAAGTGGCAGCAAAGAAAAGAATTTCTTACCACCCAATATGAAATTGCAGAAAGGGTGGATAAAAAACTAGTCAGAACGAAAACGATCCTCAATAGAAGCTTCAATAGACCCCAAACAAGTAGCCACAATAATTTAAATACAAGCTCTTTTAAGAATCAATCGTTCACATCTGAGCAATATAAACAAACGTCATGTGAACTTTGTAGAGGAGGTCACAAGCTCAAATTGTGCGAAAAATTCAAAAACATGAATATTAGCGATCGAAAAAATTTCGTAAGAACGAAAAAACTCTTTTAAGAATCAATCGTTCAACTGTTTCATGTGTTTGTAGAGGAGGTCACATGCGCATATGCGATCGAAAAAATTTCGTAAAGATTGCACCAACTGTTTGTCAATGCAAATTTAAAGCAAATTTAATTGCGTTTACTGCCATAAAAGACATTGTTTAAACGTATTTTCACTAAGTCACTCACCTCCGTTATCAACAAATAATAAGTTTTCTTTAGATTATATTTTAAATGATTTTAATTGATTTAGTATTGCACATCTCCTTTTACCATTAAATATAATAATAATAAAATTTTATAATACATACATATGTATGGGTGAATAAAAACACTAGATAATCAACGAGACGCTGTCCATATGAAGCAGCGAGAGACGATCGTTATGCGGATTTGTCCCGGAGGTTTCTGATGTATCGAAGATGCGATGTAGCGCTCTGGCTTGCTGACGGCTCGAATTAACGGGCACAGGATCGTTGAATTGTATAAGCGTAGAGCAGCGTGGGGGTTATCGCGGCGCAGTGTATAAGCGGAAGTTGATGTGTTGGCGGGCGAACTTCAGGTCGAATTGTGTCGGACGAATTGTGAGCCCTTTCCCTTTTGTCCATCCCTTTTGATGAGTGGGTTGATATACAGCTGTGGTGAGTTGAGTTGATGTTGCGTTATGGTGAATTGCACTGTATCATTAGGATGCGCCAGTTTACCCGGGTAGAGTGGGTGGATGCTTAACTCATTTAAACATCCTGGGCCCCCTAGGCGAATATTTTGCCTAGTATTGCATATGTATATGCTGTTGCATTTATTTCGGCAAACTTCTGGTAGAGTAGCCGAAGCGCGGAATACGTTCTGACAGCAGAAGTATTTCTTGATAGAGTTGTAATCTACTCATATTTATCCGTGTGTGTAGAGAACGGATTTTGGTTCGAAACATACCACATGTATTAGAATGTGCTTTTTAGGTAGGGTAGGTGCTTAAGAGAAGAAACTTTATTTTGCGGGTTTATTTGATTTTGCTTTTTTGACGACTCATTATTATGGCAAACAAGTGTATGCGTTGTTTGCTTGTATTAATTTCATTAGCGGTTATTTAAAATTTCTTATTTCATCGGTATGTTATACCGGTTGTTTTTTATTTGCCTTTTCTATGTTATCGGCTTATAAAGGATAGTAACTCCATGCCTGGCTCAGATGTGGCCAGAGTGGGTACTCCTTAGCCCTAGATTTAGGACTATGAAATTAGAGGGATCTTGCGAGAGAATGGCCGTGAATGGAGATCGGCTTCTATTCATTAAGTAAAAAATTCTTCATAATTAAGTTGATGCTTTGTATAGCTGATTCCCATAACCCACCCATATGAGAAGCGGTTGGATAGTTGTGATAAGAGCGACCTTAGCTTAAGAGCAGGTGCGTCAATGTATCGCATAGGGAACATAGTGATTCCTTAACGTTTTTGAGATTTCATTTATTTGAAAATTTATGTCTCTGTGAGCCAATATTGTACGAAGAGCAATTTTTTTTTCTTACTTTTGGAAACATTTTTGTTATATTTTCTGTTGACTGTTGTGTTGTGTTGTAAAAGCTTTTGTTTAAATGTTTATTGCTTCAAGCTTGGGGTCTGTTTAAGCTTCCATTTTGGTCGTATTTAGTGTTCTTACTTTTGATTATCTTTTCTTCTAACCTTTCCGCAATTTCATATTGGGTGGTGAGAAAATCTTTCATTTGTTGCCACGTTGGGCACTTTTTTCGTGATGAGAGCGATTGCTCCCATAGAAGTAACGACTTTTCTGGTAATGCGGCGGTGCAAATGTTTACCAGAATTGGGTCTCAGCTGTCTGTGCGAATATTTAGTGTCGATAGAATCGACAAGCAATTTGAAACAGTGGATTCTAGTTTGATGAATTCTACACTTGTTCCTTTCTTAACTTTTGGCAAGTGCATTAATGTCGTTTACTGAAGTCAGTGTAGATTGAATGTACCTTTTGTCCTTCATTCAGTGCGTTGAGTATATAGTAGACATACAGGTAGGGATTTGACACGGTGATCTGCCACCCATAAATCCATGTTGTTTTGTAGTGATGATATCCTTGAAAGTTAGAGATAGTTGAGCAAGAACCAACTTTTCGAAGAGCTTGGCTAACGCAGATTGGATGCAGATGGGCCTGTAGTTAGTTACTTCAGATCTTGGGCCACTTCTATGTATTGGAGTCACATATGACGGTTTCCAGGTTAGAGGGAAACTACCTGATTAAAGAGAGTAGTTAAAATATGTGTGAGGGGCTCACAAAGCTCGATGGCGCAGTTTTTTAAGAAAACGTTTGGTATCCCATCGGGTCCGGCACCTTTATTTGGATTTAATTTGAGTAGCTGCTTGAGAACATCATTGTGTTGGACCTCTAAGCTGTGTACGTTGGTTGACGATCCATTTGAGTTAGTATCAACGAGCTGATTGTCGTTAGTATGTGTGGTCCGGTGTCAGCTGTCTGGTCCATCCAGGACATTGAGGATGGTATATCATTGTTATTTTGTTTTTTATCCTTTATAAATTTCCAAAAAGCGTTGGTATCAGACTGGACCATGTTCTCAACTTTGTATACGTAATTACTGTAGCATTCCTGAGTCTTTTGCCGTCCCGCCTTAGAGTACTAAAACGGTTGTAATTGTGTTGGTTTTCCTTTTTCTTGTATTGAGTGTGTACTAATTTCTTGAGTTTAATCTTGTTTATGAGTTCATGGGAGAACCAGCAGGGATAGGTACTGATAGATTTTTTGTGAACAGGTACACATTGTGATATTCCTTCTTCAAAACTATTGTGTAACGTTATTATAATTTTCCTAAACCGACACCTATGGATATAGATCCATCTGTATCCAGACTTTATAATAGAGATTTTAATGTGAGGGGACAACAAAGCAACATAAATTTTAATCAAAATATAAAACCAATACAAGCGAATGCAAATGTTTAGGTTAATAGGGGTCAAAACCAGGAAGCACATGGTGTAAAGCGATAAAGGGAAAGTAATCATAGCTTTCGCCCGCAAGAACAAAGTCAAAGAATTAATAATATGAGTGAGAGCCATTTTTTAGGCGAAGAGGGAGTGAACTCCCCTATCTCAAACTTTAGACTTCAAATTAAATAAGAACTTAAAAGCTCTAGTCGATACCTCGTGCTACATTAAGCGCATAAAAACCGTGAATGGATATTCCATTATCAAATTTTACCACATAATAACCATATTTGGAGTCGCAGAAATCTTCTATGAAATAGAAGGATTAGGATCTCCTTTTAGGAAACAATT
>NW_026089624.1:25513120-25534585 GCF_024586455.1 Bactrocera neohumeralis | reverse complement strand
AAAGGACTTATGTGGCATTGTTATGTTAAAGTGTAAGGATAGTTTCAAAATCATGGAGAACCTTTCAGTGTTACTGCGAAGAACTATACTAAGGCTTTTGACACGAACTTGGTCCATTAAATGTTATATATCTTCCAACCCATACATTTCTAAAGAGAATGTATTGTAATAAACTTTAATTTCAACAAAATTACCTTTCATTTGATAATCAATTTGTTGTAATAGGTGGAATCAGTCGTAAGTTAAACTCGAAAAATAACGCTTTTCCGTGAAAAATGGCCATTTTATCAAACTTCAAGGCTCTTTCGGCACGGGAAGGCAAAGTTCGATTAAGCTGAAACTTTTACAATTGTATTTTTACACTAAATGGCACATTTCTAGAAGTGAGCACTTTCAAAAATTGAAAATTTATTTTAAAAAACCACCCTAGTGCACATATAATAACCTCCGCACAATATCCACCACAAAAAAATTATTTTTTTTCCATGTTATTTAAATGGAAAATAGAAAATTAGAAACAGGCACCTCTTAATAAAAATATTGAGAGCTCATCTTTTGAGTGACTTTTTTTCACATTTTCCAAAGTTTTTAGCCTGTTTTTCAGTTGAAAAAAAAGGTTGCCTCAGAATGACACACCCTAATATACATACATACATACATGTGTATACGAACATATGTATTTGAAATAGAACAGAAGTACACTAGAGTAAATCAGTGTTTAGGGGATGATATACAAACCGAACGCTGTCGATCATTTCAATCATTAGCGGCCTTTACACGGTCATTCAAGTTTGCAAGCATGTGCGGCGTGATGAGAAGAATGAGCGTGTAAACATAATAAATTCGTGTTCGTCATACATGTGCGATGGTTTTTAAAAATTTTTAAAAACATTATGTTGTTATGAACATGTTTTATGGTGTAAACGCTTGCATCATGCACGCAGTATATTTTTTCAGTTGTAAGCAAACATCGAAGTGGAAGGACTTCTTTGAAAGTTATCGAAGCCATCCAGAAGTATGGAAAGTGAAAAGCGAAGAGTACAAAAACAAAATAAAGAAGAATGCTGCTTATGAAGCACTTTTAAAAAAATTTAAGGAGGTAGATCCAAAAGCAAATTTGGAAAGTTTAAAATACAAAATAAACTCACATCGCGGATGTTATCGACGTGAATTAAAAAAAATAAAGCGAAGTGAGAAGTGAGCAGGAATTGATGAAATATATGTACCATCTTTGTGCTACTTTCATGACCTAGCATTCTTGGAAGAGCAAAAAACACAGATGACTGGCATGTCATCAATAGAAAATGAGGAAAATGGGGACACGACTGTAGAAGACGGAAGTAAAACGAACAGGACATTTTTATTTATTTATGCATATATTTTTATTTATAAAACGAAATGCAAAATTACATTGAGCAAAGCAGGTACCGACTTTTCACCTACATCATTTATCATTCGAAGATAATATTCACTGCTTTTTGTTCTTAAGAAGTTGTGTAAATAGCAAATTGCTAAAACAATTTTCGTTGCCTTTTCGGGAGATAAATGTATTGTAGTCAGCAGTATTCTGAATCTGGAAGATATAATTCCATCGCGTTTTCTACAACCCGTGACTGACGATAGTTATATTGTTGTTGATGCTGGGTTAGACCACTTTGGCTATAGGGTTTCATAAAATGTTCACTTAGTGCAAAAGCGTCATCTGCTAAAAAAACAAACGGCAGCTCTTTTTCAAAACCAGACGGTTTTGTTGGGGAAGATATTTTCAATTTTCCGTCATCATGCATAGTCGAAAATATAGTATTTCCGAAAACACCACCATCGGAAACTCTTCCGTTTGCTCCAGCTTCCACCATTATAAATTGGTATTATGCATTGACTATTGCCATCAAAACAATACTGTAAGTCTTTTTATAGTTAAAATAGTATGCTCCAGAATGCAGTGGTTTCGTAATGTTCACATGTTTTCCACTGCTAGCGCCAAGGCATTCGGGAAATTCCACAGTTCATAAAATTCAGAAACTATCGTTTTCCATTCTTCTTCACTTTTCGGCAACTGGAAAGATAATAGTTTTTATTTTTATTTATTATTTTCAGATTGCACCTTGCGCAAAAAAAGACATAGTAGAATTTGCTAAAAAAGAAAAACAACAGTTGCTTATTAAAGCAGTCAAAGCTTTAGAAGATTCGACGCGGCCCAATGACGATGCAAGTACCTTCAGTTCGACTTGGGAAGTCCTCTTCAGGAAACTTGACTTTAATCAACAATTATTTGCCAATAAAACCATTATGGAGGTGTTGTATCAAGGAGCTTTGTGTCGGTTGAACGAAAATTCCCATCAGATGTTCAACGTACCTAACACAAGATGCTCATCAACAACTCTTTCTTATAGTGACAATTCGTCAACATGTTTTGATTCAATAACATTGCAAAGTCGTCCGCAATACTTAATTTCTCCCCCGCTTCTGAGTCCGTCGCAAATTATATCTACTCCTCAACCTCAAGTTCAGCACATCAGACTTCATAGAACAGTTCAGCCACAGCAATATCAAAAAATTTCCAGAATCAACATACAACCACAGGAAACCATAAATACTTAACAATACGGAAACAACACGGAATATCAGACATTTACGGACTTGTTGAACGACTCTGACTATTCATAAGCAAACTTTTCTTTTTGTTTTTGTTGTTTTTATTGATTTGAAGAAATATTTTATTTTTGTTTTGTTTTCCATTTTCATGTAATATATATACTTACTGAAATAAAATCTTTAAGAACTCGTTGCAGGCCTCTGGTGTTGATACTAGTTCCACGATAGACAAAATTCTCTACAACTTCGAAGTTATGACTGTCAACAGTGACGGGGTAGAGGACTGAGTGCATATAAATGGAGAATACCCGATTTACTTGGTTATTAGGAATCTTGGTGGTATGGGATTAGCTGTCGGACACTAGTCGGAATGCTGAACAGTAAGGGTCGTTTGCGCGTTATTTGTTTAAGCGGTCAAGGCGTTTAGACGGGAATTAGGGGCGTCCGTTGGGGCGTGCGCGCAAATCAGCGATATATTGAAAAACTTTGCTTCGATCCGAATTAAGGCTAAACATTCATCCACCAGGGTGTATGCCAGTATTCGGCGACGTCATCTTTTTCTCACACCGAATTCGAGTCCGTTTCTACGGTCACTGTAATAAATGCCACAAGGATCTACTCGTCTCTGTCCTTGCCTCGCCCATCGCACTTCTTGGACGTTAGTGACATCAGCCTTTATTCTCACGAGGCCATTAACCAGCTGGGCAGCTGCACCTTCCCAATTATGGGACCGGAAATTCCAGGTGCATGCCCTTAACCCCTTGACGTATTTCCACGAGTCTGACTCGTGGTGTGTATAAGTGTACATTTGATGAAACGAAAATTGGAATTTTAACGTTATTTTCAGCTAATAATGTAAAAAAAAATGCAGTTGAGTGCATTCTGTACTGCAGATCAGTTGTGTAAGTATCCATATTTTTTGTTACGCATTAAAAATAAATAAAATTCGTTTCGTTTTGCGATAGTTCGTAAGCATCGAAACTGGTTTGTTTAGTGCAAGTTGTGTGCGAACAGTTGCAAGCGAATTTCGTTGCGCTAATTGATACGTCAAGGGGTTAAATCGTTAATGCGCTTGCCATGGTCGTCAGCAAAAGAGAGGTTTCTCTTTCGAAGCTATTTCTTTGCTTTCATTGAGAGCATTTTTTACGTGGCGGGTCCCAAACGCACCGCACAAGTAGGGATGTTTCGCCTTCTCACTTTGGCTCTCCTTCAAAAGGATGTTCTTTGGCTACCCAGAGAATATTTGGTATAATACCGGGAGTCGTGAGCTGCTTGAGCCGTATGTAAAAGAATCGTTTTTGGCCACTCCCAAGTGAATGGCGATCAGAGAACTTTCCTCACTTACGTGAACTTCTACACATGACTCAATTCCTTTTATTATTACTATTGTATTGCATTCTTACTTTGCGTATGTATATATGTTCATATATGTAGTTTATACCACAAAAGGAATATTTCATATTGTTAATTTAAGTTCTGTCGGGAGGATGATGTTGAGAAATGTCAACATTTAAACTTATCGCATTATTTGCTTATTATCTGTAGCTAACATATTTGTTCTGTTATGTTTTTATAAATATGTCTTATTCTTAAATTAACAAAAACAATAATAAACATTTTTAATTTCCATTTTTTTTTTCCAAAAAACCTTTTGTTGCGGAAATGCGACATGGCATTAATGCTCTTTGAATACATTCTTAACTTAAGAAATATGGATATTATTGAAACAATTAATTTTTAGGTAAAATCATATATCTCAGAACCTGCTCTACTGATTTCAACCAAAATCGGTACGTATCATTCTACTAACATCCTAATATCATAGTGCGAAAATGGCGGACTAAAACCACGCTTCCCATATAACACAATTATAAATTGTATCTAACTCTTTTCTTTCCAGTTCACAAATCAAGAAGCAATTAATATAAAGAGATAAAATCTTGCACCACTAATGCTTATTGTATGTCACTTTGTTACCAAAAAATGTCTAAATTCAATAAAAATATTAGGAGCACAGTACCCATAGTTTACTTTTTACTGCCTGTGAGATATATAGCTGAAATTCAAGAATAATCTTTTCCTGTCAATGGTGTGGCTATGTGTGAAAAATATGTTTACATTTTAAGGTATTTGCCTGGCTTTGATTTTTATTAGTTGCAAGAGCATAAAATGTTCCGTTACACTCGAACTTAGCCCTTTCTTACTTGTTTTTTTTTTATATTCAACACTTGGTTCTAGAGTGAATCGCCTACTTTAACACTTTGTTGATAATTTTAAAATTTTTTATTTATTCTTCAAAATCTATATCGTCCCTCTCAAAGTAATCCCCCTTGGCCCCTATACACTTGTGCCGACGTTTTATCCAATCCGCGAAACAGTTGTAAAAGTCATTTTCCGGAATACCCTGCAATGAGCGTAGCGATTTACGTTTGTAATTGACTCAAATGTCAAGAATCGATTCTTAATCGACTTCGACTACTGAAGATCGATTCCGAAAAATCGATTATTTTACGAGAAAACTCGATTTTCGAGTAGAATCGGAATCGAGTTTACAATCCCTACTGGCAGCCATCGCGTGCACATATAATAACCTCCGCACAATAACCACCACAAAAAAAAAATATTTTTTTCCATGTTATTTATATGGAAAACAGAAAATTTGAAAGAGGCACCTCTTAATATTAATACTAAGAGCTCATCTTTTGAGTGACTTTTTATACCCTGAACAGAGTATATTAAGTTTGTCACGAAGTTTGTAACACCCAGAAGGAAGCGTCGGAGACCCTATAAAGTATATATATAAATGATCAGTATGTTGAGCTGAGTCGATTTAGCCATGTCCGTCTGTCCGTCTGTCCGTCTGTCTGTATATATACGAACTAGTCCCTCAGTTTTTAAGATATCCTTTTGAAATTTTGCAAACGTCATTTTCTCTTCAAGAAGCTGCTTATTTGTCGGAACGGCTGATATCGGACCACTATAACATATAGCTGCCATATAAACTGAACGATCGGAATCAAGTTCTTGTATGGAAAACTTTCACATTTGATAATGTATCTTCACCAAATTTGGTATAGATTATTATCTCAGGAAACAATGTAATCTCCAAAGAAATTGGTCAGATCGGTTAACTATAGCATATAGTTACCATACAAACTGAACGATCGGAATCAAGTTCTTGTATGGAAAACTTTCACATTTGACAACGTATCTTCACCAAATTTGGTATAGATTATTATCTAAGGAAACAATGTGACCTCCGAAGAAATTGGTGAGATCGGTTAACTATAGCATATAGCTACCATACAAACTGAACGATCGGAATCAAGTTCTTGTATGGAAAACTTTTGCATTTGACAAGATATATTTACGAAATTTGGTATAAATTATTTTCTAAGGCACCAATGTAATCTGTGAAGGGTATATTAGCTTCGGTGCAGCCGAAGTTGACGTTTTTTCTTGTTTTTTACACATTTCGAAAGTTTTGAGCCTGTTTTTCAGTTGAAAAAAAATGTTGCTTCAAAATGGCAGACCCTAATATATATGTAAATAAATAATACTCATACACTGACCGACATATTCGTCAAAAGGTTTGTTAGAAAAACGCAAATCATTATACACATATAATATTGGGTAGTCGAAAAAGTCTTTTCGTATTTTGTCAGTATATGTCATTTATAGTATCTCAAGTGCTACCAATCACATCGTGTCATACACAGAAGAAATTCTAAGCTTCACTTAAATTAAAATCGGAAAATTAAAACAAGCTAAAGCTGTTCAAAAGTTAGTGAAAATAATGAAAAAATCGCTATATTTGGAAATATTTGTATAGAAAAGGGAAGAATGTAGCCACCAATGAAATTTGTGAAGTTTACGGAGGCGATGCTGTATCAGTTCGTGTAGCACAACAATGGTTCGCTTGCTTCCGTTCTGGAAATTTCGAAATTTCGATTTACACTGATGAAAGAATAATGTCTCTAGCGGAAAAATGACAAAAAGTGGTCAACCAACATGGTACATAGTTATTTATTTATTTATTAGTATAATATAAATATAAAAATTATTAGTTGAAGTTTGATAAGAAATACGAATATACTTTTTCGACGGCCCAATATATAGGGGGGTAGTATCGATCCAATTTTATCTATTTTTACCTTTACTGCATATTGTTAATATGCCACTTACGAATTAAATGTTTCCTGAGGCTCATTAAGGTACCATCACCAACCGTATGGAGTAAATTCACACATAATATTGTTATATGGGGGCTAGGTCAAGTTTTCACCAAATTTTATTAATTTTAGGCACAAAGATACATCGTTATCATTAAAACACGCTCTACTAATTTCATGGAAATTACTCACATATTGGCCGATATGACCGCATATGGTATATAGTCATCTGGAATATCAGTGGAATACCGAATTTGGTTGAAATCGGTTAATTGGGTCTCGAAATACACGCTTTTACGTAGAAATGAGCGGGGACATGCCTCTCAATACTATCTTGGGGGTAAAATTTAATGTCTCTGGCGTATTTAGTTATTGTCTTGTCGCGCCCTAAGTAGTTCCTAACTGTACCGTTATGAGAGTGAGCGGGGTCACCATCTTATTTCATCCATTTTTGCACCATCGGTAGAAGTTTTATAAATATTTGCGCAAGGAAAAACCAATTGTTGTATCTAAAGTTGTTTCAGAGATATGTAAACTAAACTCAGTAGACAGCGGGACTATGTCCACCTTTTCAAAAATTTTTCCCACAGGAGCACCTCGGTACTGCGATACCTTGCGCCAAAATACATTTTTATATCATTATGTAGTGCTTAGTTATGGCACTTTATAAATTTTCGATTAATGGCGTTTTGTGAGCGTGGCAGTGGTCCGATTTCGGCTATCTACGAACTCATACTTTTGTTACCATGGAATGCGTATACCAAGTTTCATGAAAATATCTCAATTTTGACTCAAGTTACAGCTTGCTCGGACAAACGGACAGATAGGCAGTCAGCCGCATTATTGTTCATGCATGTATAACCCTATATATATGTATATATCTGGATTAGTTTTAGGTGATACGCACAGAGGTAAACGAAACTATTATAAATCTGTAGCAATATGTTGCAAGAGTATACAAAATACAGATCATGACACATTAAAAACGGTCAAGACAACACCTAGAAATAAAGGTTTAGGTTGTGACTGCGAATAGACATGCTTATTTTTGCTCCGTATTCTTAATTATATTTTGTATTAATGCCGTGTGTCTGCGGCCATAGAGTTGATCGTGATCTGCCCATGATCAGCTGTCAAAAATTCAGACCGAAGCCTGTTAATTTGGTAATTCGTTAGTTGATACTTCGTAAAAAGGCTTAACTGTGAACATTCTTTTTGTTCTACCTCTGTAGTATGATAAATTTTTTTCCGAAACAGCTGATTCAATTTTATTAAAGAGTAAAAATGCCTCAACAAAGCGCAAAATCAAAAATTGTCAGTTATTTAATTGAAAATTATGTGGAGCATATCAAATTAATTACTGGTAAGTACTTTAAATTGATGTACAGAAGAGCAGGAGAACAGCTGATGTGATATTACCGAGTAACGAAACAATTATCAAGCTTGCCAGATGGATAGTTCGTTACTCGGAAGAACGATAGTCTGTTAATTTTACAAAAACAAAGTACATGTAAAAAACTACCGAATAACGACCAACGAATTAACAAGGCTGGTCTGAATACCCCTAATAAATTCTTTCATTTCCCTTGTGTTTATTTATCACAAGCTGATGTTGGATTTTTTGCTAAACTCGAAGGCGCTCATATTAATACAACAACTGTGTGATGATTGAAATTTCTTATTCGTAAGCTGAACGAATTGTAGTCGGAGATCTGCAATGTGCAAAACAATTTATCCGACAACGGCAAATTCTCTGAATCAGTTTCTAAGGCTCTCTCTGCTGCCTCATCTGCTGCCAAATCTACTCTAACTGCTACGACTGTTGTTGGTACAAATGCTTCTATCGGGTGATTTTTTAAGAGCTTGATAACTTTAAAAAAAAAAAAAACGCATAAAATTTGCAAAATCTCATCGGTTCTTTATTTGAAACGTTAGATTGGTTCATGACATTTACTTTTTGAAGATAATTTCATTTAAATGTTGAACGCGGCTGCGTCTTAGGTGATCCATTCGGAAAGTAAAAACAATTTATATATTTATAAATAATAGCATTCGATTCTGATTTTGAGTTATTTTAAGAAAATTTCCAACATATTGAACAGATTGAATTACAAAAGTTGATAATTACTACAGTATATCGATATTGGCAATCCTGCGTTGTGAGAGAGCAATCAGCTGCCACGTTTCTACGGCAAAAATCCAAATGCACTGAATTCTCACGTCATTCCACGTCAAAGAGAGAAGGGAGTAGCGTTTTTCACTGTTCAGTTACATTGCGCGCCCATAAGATAGGTCGTGCCAGCTGACGCGGGCCACGATTTTGCGTTTTTCAAAGTGTAAACACAATGGCTACGACAGACTGCAAACTACATCTGTCAAATATTAAAATACACACGTTCTTATGGGCAGTGTTATTTTGACCGCTGCACGACTACACGACTGCAGGCCGACAGTTGTCGTTCTCGCTAACTTCAATATCCTCCTATTTTTGCCAACGACAGTACGACGACAGTAGAGTTGACAGTAGAATGGAAGATAGAAAGAGGAGGTAGAATGGTGATGCCACTAATATGTAAAATGTAAAATTATTCACAGCTCTAACAAACTTGATGCTATTTTACAAATAAAAGCATAAAATAGCTATATTATAGCTCTATTATATCATTTGTAATAACAAGTGATAATTTAAAGCAAAAATATTTACCTATTTACTTATTTTTTGCATAAAAATTTCACTTTGAACAAAATATTAAAATTTCATTGAAGTGAAAGGTATTAGTATGGCCACAACGAAATTGTGTACATGCAAAATGGACAACTGCGTTGTTTTGTGTACATGCCGGCCATTGTGTTGTTGTTGCTTCTCAAAATGTACATGTAGTAAGATGAACAACGACGTTTTCAGTTCACTGTCGTGCCGCTGGAGTCTGTCGTAGCCATTGTGTTTACACTTTCACTGGTTGTGCTATTACGCTCTATCGTTCAATCGTTGTCGAGCCAGCAACGAATTAACAACACGCAAGACTATAGCCCGGGTCCCACTATCGGCGCAAGGTACCAATTTTCGGCGTATTTCATGTACCGATAATGTGACCGCATTAAATATTATGAAATGCGACAATCATGGCCGATATTGGGCCTACAATGCACAACCAAAATCGACCCAGTTGCGCCGATAATGTGAACGCTATAATGTTTGATAAAGAGCAATAAAAATTGAAAAATGCGCAGATTTTTATCGGGCACTTGAGCACCGATCGAATACGCCAATCACCACCAATATCTCACTTTTTCAGCAAATTTTTAAGTATTAATTTGAAAATTTTTTTCAATAATCTTTAAATTCGAAAGTTGAAAAAATTTCTCCAATCAGCACCAATATCTCAATATTTCTCAGCAAATTTTTAAGTATTAATTTGAAAAATCTTTATCAATAATTTTTAAATTTTAAAGTTGAAAAAAATCCACATTAATCGTCATGATTTTTGAATTGATTCTCGATTCCAATCGAAAAAAAAAAAATAGACAAAAAGATCGAGTCGAAGGTCTTTGATTAATCGATCTTCGACATCTCTACTGGTTGCAAACATATGTAAATAACACACATGTTCGGTAAGTTGCATACAATAAAATTAAAATGCATTATTATATGAAGTAATTAATTAATAATTTTTAGAAATGAATTCAGACGAAATTTTTGAAGGTATTATGGACAATGTGATTGACGAAACCATTTCTTCCACACCCAGCAAAACAAAAAGACGAAAAAAACCACAAATAGTGTCATCATGGACAAATGAAAGCACAACGAATTTGATACAGGCCATTGAAATGCACAATTGTATTTGGGAATATTCCTGCCCAGAATATAAAGATCGCGCCAGAAGAGATAAAGCTTGGAATTACATCGCGGAGAAATTTCCAACCCAAGAAGTTGACGGATGCAAAGCAAAATGGGCGAATATAAAAACGGCATTTTCAAATGTAAAGAAAAAAATGACAACTAAATCAGGCCAAGCGGCCGGTAAAGCTTTGCCACATTGGCCGTTTTGGTCAGCTATGCAATTCTACTGTTTGCATGATCGCTGCAAGAGTAGTTCGTCTGTCTCAACACTAGATGTGGATGCAGATGTAACGCCACCACCAACAGCTGCCCGAAGTGACACAAAATCCAAACCCTCTGCATCTGATGAATCAGTGACAACAGATGCAATGGAGAGCGCAATACAATTTTTAAATAAAGAAGAAGACCACTGGCATGGAGTGGGCGTGTATCTTGCACTGCAAATGCGTGAACTATCAAAAAGAAATAAAAGAGCAGCAAATAAACTTCACGCGGAATTAATTCAAGTAGCTATGAATGCTGTTTTGCAACAAGATGAGGAAAATTTATCATAATATGTTGATTTATAAATAAAAAAAATACAATTTATTTAAAGATTATGAAAAGTGCATATATTGTGTTAAGTGTCTGCTTGGTTATATAAATTTAAACTGCCATGGCAATTCGCCGTCTGGTGACATGAAATAGTTTTCAAATTCTTCACGGATAGTTTTTGCTTCGTTGCTTATGTAGGAAATTGATATATCCTCTGTGGCGCTTTCAAAGGTAGGTATGGAAATATTAACGCGTGCACCTTCAATAATATTTCCATCCTCAGTGCAGCTATCTACCAATCCAGTAGCATAACTTATATTTTTTGTCATTAAAAAATTGTGTAATGCGCAACATGCTAACGTCACTCTCGTTGTTTTATTTGGATTCAGCTTTATTGGTCGTGAAAAGATTTCGAAGCGCTTCATCATGATTCCAAATGCGTTCTCGACTATTCTCCTAGCCCTTGATAACCTAGTATAGTTAAAAATACGTTTGCTACCAGATAAAATGCGACCAGGATACGGCTTCATCAAATAATTTTTCATTTTAAATGCATCGTCTGCCACTAAAACAAAAGGTACATTCATTTCGCGACCTAATAAATGACGAGAGAGGTGGTAAATTTAGAGAATCCGTTTCGAGTTCGCCTGCAGAGAATATTTACTGAAAACACCACCATCTGAAATACGCCCGTTGCAGCCGACGTCAATATACAAATATTTATAACTGGCATCAACAACTGCCATAAGCACTATGCTGTGAGTTCCTATGTAGTTGTAAAACGTACTTCCTGATTTTGCTGGTGCGATCATGACCACATGCTTGCCGTCAACTGCTCCTATGCAGTTAGGAAAGTTCCATAATAAATCGAATTTCGAAGCAACTTCAGCCCATTCTTCTTTTGTTGAAGGTATCTAAATAAGGGGAAATATGAAATATATACATATGGATTTGGTAAAGCATGTGTTCCTACCTTCAGGTAAGTATTTCTAAGTTGACTGTAAATCGCATCACAAACTTCAGGAACAAATTTTGAGATAGTGTTTGGGGCAATACGGAAAAAGGTGAAAGGCTTTTGTAGCTATCGCCCGTGGCCAAAAAGCGGAGAGTGCAGACCAAACGATGACTTGCTGGAATAGCTTCACGAAAACATGTATCTCTTTTTTTAATCAGTGGGGAAATTAGCTGCAGTAACTCATTAAAATTGTTTTCGTTCATTCGCACGTAATTTTTAAAAAGAAACTTTTGATTATCAACTTCTCGAAATTCACGTAAAGTCGTTTCTTATGCACCATTAGTATTTCTTCTTTCCAGCCAATTTCTCACCCAGATACTACGCTGTTTAGGATTTGTTTTACGTTTTTGATTTTTCTTTTTCAGCTTTAATGTTGCAATGGTAAGCAGAGCAACTGCAACTTTTTTCTTCTTCAAATAATCCATGTTTTAAAATAAATAAAAACTTTTACTGCAAACAGCTGATTGAGCACAACAGTGTGACCGTGTTGCGCCGATTATCGTAGCAGAATATTTAACGCCGATATGCGCCGATAAAAAATGGCACAATATGCGCCGATAATGTGACTACTAAAAATTGACTCAATTTTGTTTTGGCATTTTGCGCCGATGTAGACCAATAAAAATCGGTACAAATTGTGCTACTTGCGCCGATAGTGGGACCCGGGCTTATAGCGCAAAACCAAATATGCCAAAACATTGCTGTTCCCGCTTCTACTGTTAATGAGAGTGTGGATTATCTCGCTTCCGCTGTACCGAAAGTATTCTCTGCCGCTCCATCTGCTGCCAGCTCCATTCTTTCCTCTGCCGCTGTTAATGGAATAAATACACCTCCGTCAAACTTTGCTGTTTCAGTTTGTGCTGATAATGTCAAGTGCTGAACACAATGAGCGCGACTGACTGCAGCAGCACGACAGTGAACTGAAAATGGCGTCGTGAATCCTACTACATGAACATTTGTACGAAGGCAGCGACATACATAGCAATGGCCGGCATGTACACAAAACAACGCAATTTTCCATTTTGTATGTACACAATTTTGTTGTGGCCATACCTTTCACTTCAATGAAATTTTAATGCTTTGTTCAAAGTGAAATTTTTTATACAAAAACTAAGTAAATAGGTAAATATTTTTGTTTTAAATTATCAATTGCTATTACAAATGATATAATAGAGCTATTTTATGCTTTTATTTTGTAAAATAACGTCAGGTTTGTTAGAGCTTTGAATAATTTTACATTTTACATATCAGTGGCATCACTCCTCTACCTCATCTCTCTACTGTCAACTCCAGTAGTCGGGAAGGACCTCTCCGAGCCGTTCGATACCAAACGAGGTTTCAGACAAGGCGACTCCCTATCGTGTGACTTCTTCAACCTGCTTCTGGAGAAAATAGTTCGAGCTGCAGAACTAAACAGAGAAGGCACCATCTTCTATAAGAGTGTACAGCTGCTGGCGTATGCCGACGATATTGATATCATCGGCCTCAACACCCGCGCCGTTAGTTCTGCTTTCTCCAGGCTGGACAAGGAAGCACAGAAAATGGGTCTGGCAGTGAACGAGGGCAAAACGAAATATCTCCTGTCATCAAACAAACAGTCGTCGCACTCGCGACTTGGCTCTCACGTCACTGTTGACAGTCATAACTTTGAAGTTCTAGATAATTTCGTCTACTTAGGAACCAGTATTAACACCACGAACAATGTCAGCCTGGAAATCCAACGCAGGATTGCTCTTGCCAACAGGTGCTACTTCGGACTGAGTAGGCAATTGAAAAGTAAAGTCCTCTCTCGACGAACAAAAACTAAACTCTATAAGTCCCTCATAATTCCCGTCCTGCTATATGGTGCAGAGGCTTGGGCGATGACAGCAACCGATGAGTCGACGTTACGAGTTTTCGAGAGAAAAATTCTGCGAATGATTTATGGTCCTTTGCGCATTGGCCACGGCGAATATCGCATTCGATGGAACGATGAGCTGTACGAGATATACGACGACATTGACATAGTTCAGCGAATTAAAAGACAGCGGCTACGCTGGCTAGGTCATGTTGTCCGGATGGATGAAAGCACTCCAGCTCTGAAAGTATTCGACGCAGTACCCGCCGGGGGAAGCAGAGGAAGAGGAAGACCTCCACTCCGTTGGAAGGACCAAGTAGAAGGACCTGGCTTCGCTTGGAATATCCAATTGGCGCCACGTAGCGAAAAGAAGAAACGACTGGCGCGCTGTTGTTAACTCGGCTATAATCGCGTAAGCGGTGTCTACGCCAATTAAGAAGAAGAAGTATGAGTTATATATGTATATGTATGTATATGTAAAATTGCGAAATTGCGAGCTTAGCCCATCCCTAATTGTTGAAAATGTATTATATGTACATACATATGTAGTAATTTTCAAATGCAAATTTTCCTTCATTCACATGTATTGATCTTTGATATTTGTTGAAAGGAATCAATGAGATCGAAGCCACAGGTAAAGATCGTTATTATATACATTATTATAAGAATACACGCGGAGTATATCTGTGTAAAATGTCATCTGTCGCGAGAATGGCTGAAAATGCTCAGCCACAAAAGGGCGCAACGCGCCATTAGAAGTTTTCACTTCAAAAATTCAAGGATATCGTATCGAAAAGGACGAAAAAAGGATATTATAATATTACACCTTAGTGCACCAATGGTGCTTGGCTAGACCCCATATATTTTCTATGAAAATATATGAACTTTGGTATGTTTCTATCACTTCGCACGGTTGATTTATATGTTTTCGTGTTCGTTACATGTCCAAATTGGTTTGTATGTTTATCTAGGTCAAATACTTTTGCCGCTAGAGCGTTTTAAAGGTTAAGAAAAATGTAATTTTTCTTAAAATGGAACATTTTTTGTGAACGCTATTGCCACGCCCCTGGTAGGGATAGAGGGGAGGTTGAGTTCTTTCCTAAAAAGCCCCAGGGGTGAACTAACTCGGGTTTTGATCCCCCCGGCCCTATACCCCCCCAACTGTAGTGAAGCAAAAGGGGGGACATGGTGAAAACCCATTTTTGCTTATTGCCACGCCCCCGGTGAAGCCTTGGTGGCGAATTAAACGTTTCCTGAAAGCTCTTTAAATTACCTAACCGGTGCAATTTATTTGACCCACCTAGGTCAAATACTTTAGCCGTCAGAGCGTTTTAAAAGGTTAAAAAAAATTGTAATTTTTCTCAAAATGTTACATTTTTTGTGAACGCTATTGCCAAGGCAAGCGTGAACAAGGGTGTCAATTTGTCAATTTGATTTCAACCAAATCGAGATGTAAGAAATTTCAAAAATGTATCTATATTGTACATATATGAGCGTAAATACAACACGTATTTCCATACAAATTTATGTAAACACCACTTGGCCTAGCCAAGCACCATTGGTCTCGACTAAGTGTATCAGACCGTTTGTCTCGACCAGGGTTAATCATAACTTTACTCATCCGTTTTCTGCGCCTTTCCCCAATGGCTTTTATCTAAAGGTGTACTTTCAAAATTTGTCGGCTATGAGGTCTAAATCAAATATTATTCGGAATTTTTCTACTCAATTAAATTTTGATATTATCATTTTTGTTGAGACCTGGCTTAATTGTAGCTACTATGACAGGGAATATTTCGATTCAAATTTCTATTATGTCTTCCGTAACACGATAGAAACCACGAAAAACTGAAAAAATATTTGTGTTCTGGCTGTCTTCAATCTAAGCAATATTGTCTGGTCCGATTGTTCCTATAATCCTGCCCTTATTCCCTCCAATTTTTCGTCTTCTTATGAGTCATTTCTCATTGATAGTCTGCTTAGTCTCAATCAGATTCAAATCAACTCATATTCAAATAGTCTTGATCGATTTCTTGATGGATTCTCTTGAAGTACTCTAGCTACCATTCATCACGGTCTGTTTGCGTTTGAGATGGATACTTATCTTTTCGCTCCTGTTGAACCTATTGACGAGCTTGTGAGCTTGTTTTTAATTTTGCAATTTGTGATTTTGCACGACCCAACAATCTGCTCATTGAGTGTAAAAGGGATGCTTAATTTTCTGGGCCAGGTACTTCTAATAGTTTTTCCATTTTCAAGAAATCAATTCAGGGATTTTGTCGTTACAACATCGCTGTTAAACATATACAACCATGTAAGCTGCCATGGTATACTAAGGATATTAAACGCTTAAAAAATCTTAGAAATAAATAATACAGAAAATTCTCTTTAACTAAATCTCATGTTTCCCTTGTCCAATTTCAGCACTATAAAAAATTGTTTAATGATTTGGATAAATTACTCTATAAAAGGTTTATTAACAGCACAGAGTCTAACATTAAGTCGAACCCTAATTCTTTTTGGAACTTTCTGCTTTGGTGATAAGTCGATATGCACTCCTGGCGAAATTTTTAACTTGTTTGCTGAATGCTTTAAATCAATTATGTACACGATGAACTTGGAACTACATTCACTTTTTCGGCTAATAATTTTTCATCCATAAATTTTGGCACACTGTGTCTTCCGCAGGATGATATTGCCAAGGCTATTTGTGATATTAAGCCTTCATTCAAATTGGATCTGGATGGGCTGCGGCCTGTACTTTTAAAAAATTGTCCTGCTGTAGTATATTCTCTCATGCTTCTCTTCAATAAGTCTCTGTCCACTGGGAATTTTATTGCAGACTGGACATTGACATGCATTACCTCTAACCTTAAAGTTGGAAGAAAGAATTTGGTTTCCAATTGCAGGCCTATTTCCTCTATTTCGAAAATGTTTGAGTGTTGTGGTAAAAATTAATAATTATTTGCAGTAAAATCATTAATTAAAGTTAATCAGCAGGGGTTTGTCGTTTCACTATGTAAAATTTAGCGGTTTTTAGCGATTATTGCATCTCTGCCTTTTCCGCTGGATTTCAATTAGATTGTGTTTACACAGATTTTTCTAAAGCCTTTGATAAAGTTTCACACAATATTTTATTTAAAAAATGATCATCTTTAGGCTTTCACTCTGTCTTCTTGCAGTGGATTATGTCATATTTGCACAATAGACGATGTGTTGTTATTTTTGATGGGGTGTCATCCGATTCATTCATTGCGTCTTCGGGAATGCCACAAGGACGCCTCTTAGGTTCTTTACTTTTTGTGCTGTTTATCAATGATATTTCCTTTTGTTTCTCTTTGGGAACTTTTTGCCATATGCAGATGACTTAAAAATTTTCGCAATAATCAAAAACTTGGAAGATGTAATTAAACTTCAAAGTTATATTTATAGTTTTTATGAGTGGTGCCGGAAATCGACGCTTTTTCTGAATCTAGGACGTAGCATCTTGCCTTCGAGTTACAATATTTAAAATTGCGTCCTACAATGCGTAACTGAAATCAAAGATCATGGGGTAACCTTTTAAAATAGACGTTAAAATTATTGTATACATCTTTTGTTCGGTCTATCTTGGAATATGCTGTGTTAATTTTTTTCTGATTTCATCTAGACGGCAACTTCATAATGCCCCCCTCTAGCGAATTTGCCATTAACGAAGGAAAACTTTAAAATAGCGCGAATTTTGGCGTTAGTGAACTCCATGTTTACACGTCTATAACTGTTGAAAGCAATATCCGAACTAATCATGCAAAGGGCCTTTAATGTAGAAAATGTGTAAAATTGTTTAAGGAATTACCCCAGTTAACATATAAAACATATAATGGTTTTCGTCATTGAAATTATACGTCGATAACTGTCTGTGTTATCTTCATAAAATACAATATTGTGGAAACTCTAGAGTATACAAGAGTAATGCTACAAGTTAACGCAATCAGTCCGGCCCAAATACACCTGACATAATGGTTTCCCCTTCAGTGGCTGATTATGTGATCAAAAAGTTAGCCTATTTGGTTGGGTTTGTGTAACATACATAGGCTAAGTAGAAAAAGTCTCCGCTCACTGGGTATATCCCATAAACACTCAATTGAAGTTAGGTCGATGATTGGGGAGATGAATATAGCTGATATGGATCATTGTCCTGTTGGAAGCCAACCCCGTTTGGCAACCCTAATTTGTCAAGCTTTAATTGATTTGTCATGTTAAAACATATAGATAATCAAATTTATTGATTATATTTTCGATTGGTGACGTAGCGAAAAAGTCACCCACATTTGAACTGAACCATGTTTTACGACTAAAGAAATATTTCTTGCTTCAACGGCCGTACCAGTTTTTTGCCCTTCTCTCCTTTTATTCCAAAAATGCAGCATTTGCTCTTGTTCGACTATACATACTATAACCGATTCCCATAAAATGATTTGCAGTGTTCGTGTACGAAGGCAATGCGTTTCATGACATATGTATTTTTGGTTAAACGCAGAATAACTTTTCAAGAGATACAACTATTTCCCGAAAATTATATTGCACTTATTTTTAGATTTTTGCATTAATTTCGATGAACGCTGAATAAGAAGAATTTACACAAAAATTTGAAATAAAAAAATCAAGTTGTCTCGAACGCGTCGGAACTACAATAAACTAATGGATAAGGGAATATTCTATATTAATAGAATTCAAAAAATGCCGTTAATTTTGCAAGCACACATACGAATTCCTCGAAATTTGGCGACTGTAATGCTATTAGCATGCTCAACTGATATTCTGATAAAAACTTTCAAAAAGGCATATATTTTATTATATATTGGTACTGGTGCATATCTCACTTGTGTTGACTGGGTTAATATTAATACCAAGATATGTACAATCAGAGTCATCAATAATCGATTTTCTCTAACACGTCAATTCAAACTACAAAAAAATTAAAAAAAAAATTATTATTTAGTTTTGTTTGTTTTATTATTTAGGATACTTAAACAGTAGATAGTGCACATAAACAAAAAAATAATATAGAATTCCGTTACCAAAAAGAAAGCAAATAACTTCAGGTACACATAAAACGAGCGTTCATTAATATTCAGTTTTTTAGTATTTAAGGCACAAAATTATTCTAAAAATTAATACCGAAAAACATTAATATTTGGGAGGATATCCCTTTTGTTTAAGTACTTCATTCAAACGATTTGGCATATTTTCAACAATTTTAGCAGCGTATGTCGGTGATATTTTATCCCATTCCTGCTGCGACTTAATTTTCAGGTCGGCCTATAATAAAAGTTAAGAAGACACCAGACATGATTGTAGTCCTTCCACCATTTCGTCGAATAATGATTGTTGAGTTCGCAACTTTTTTATTAATATTAAATTTTGTCAAAACTTGAAAGTAATACCTATTACTTAAGGACGCGATACTTCACAACCACTTTGACTTACTTTAAATTATTTCTTCCCGTTGGATTTACCTTATTGTGACATCTAATTCAATTCTTAAGCGGAGTGCAAGTTTCCTCTTCGTTGATTTTAATTGAAACGCCTTATGGACAAATATGGGGGCTTATCTACTAGCATAAATTGAATAAAAGGATGACTATATTTATACATATGGATATACGAGTATGCATAACGTTTTTGTTATGGACATTATATCTGCATAGAAGATCCACGAAACGCAAATATAATAGCTCTATTTAGCTATTAGATATTCTTGACAATGATCAAGATAGATAGCAACCTATATAAAGGGTCTACCAAAAAAAAACAACGACGGGATATTAATTGTTAAATAAAATTAAACACTCGAATGCGGTTAAAAAGGGGTTTGTTTTTTGTGTGCTGATAATTGTATACCATTTTGGATAGAAATAAAGTGATAGCCAAATAGCTAACACATCTTTGTTGGCATATCTCCATCCTTTTACTCCAATTTTCGAATACCTGTTGCATTTTGGCTGGGATTTCGATTAATTGATGCAAACCTTTGATTTAACATATCCCAAGAGAAAATAATCTAGAAGCGTTAAATAACATGATCTTTTTAAATTTCTAGACCAGAATTCCCCCTTAAGCTCTGTGGGTTGCTTTTTTAAGTTTACTCACATCATGAGGACTGTGAGTGCTTCATTCAATGATTTTTTTCTCGAAAACCGTTTAGAAATAAAATTTGTGCCGAAAGCATGTTTTAGATTGTGTTAAGTTTTGATTACTATGCGGATTGGAGCAGTCCTTGGGAGTTATTCCATGTGATGGACTCAAAAACGATTTCTTTTTTGCATAAAGTGCAGAAGATGTTCTGCTGTTGTTTAAGCGAACTTTAAACGCGTTTTTCTCAAGGCTGTGTGTTTTCAAACTTTTCTCCAACGTATCTTAAAAACGGCTTAGCACATGTCAACACATGGAGTTATCTATTATCGATTTTTACAACAATAAAACAAAACACACGCAAAATTCTCAACTTTTTTTTTTTAGGTAAGCCAAATAGCTGGAATTATGGAGGAAGTGTGTGCACATCTTTTCGAAGCGAGGGTGTTAAAAATGATGTAACTAATGTTCTAAAAATATTTTTAGCTTTAAAATTACGTTTATACTGTTGATATATGATAAAACATGATAGTAAAATTAAGATTTTATCTTTATACAGCTAATAAAAAAAGAGTGAGCTGTCAGTTAACAGCTGGCAGATGTGAAACATCGAAATTATTGTATACAAGTAATAGTTTAAAAAGTACAGATTATGACAGGAACTACAATATTATGAATTTTTTTAAGAAAATGATGACAGATAGTTTATTCAATAAACATTTATTTTCTTTATATACAAAATTTTATCCAAATATTTGCTTAAAATCACGTCAACTCAATTATTTTCATCAGTGATTTCCGTAATAGTTACATTCGAAGTTGCCTCTGACGGTATTACTGTGACAATTGGTCGATGATAACTGAAGTATGTTACAAAAGTATTAGACATCACATTATCAAAATATCTAATAAATACAGCATCTATTGTTATTACATATATTGTAGTATATTCTCTCGGATTGTTGTTTATTTCCAATTGAAATTCTTCTTGGAAGAACGATATTAATGGCATATACCCATATCGATATGATTATCGCCGTGGCGATACAGGCCGTGGTTACGATCATCACGCTATATTATTATTATTACGGAATATATGGGCGATACGCAGTCTATACGTAGTAGTCTACATGTAGCAGAGAACGTTTATCATAGAAAAGGTTCACGGCACGGAGACCGTAAAAATATTTTTGGCTAACTCGGTTGAGCATTGAATTAAAATTATGCTCAGAACTATATATTGCTGTTACAGACGTATGTAAATTAAAAACTCTGTAAATGTATGCCAATCACCCAGAACCTATGGAAGTGGAATCCTAGTAACAAATAAAACCAATCATGTGCAAAAACCAACAAC
>NW_026089624.1:25462903-25513020 GCF_024586455.1 Bactrocera neohumeralis | reverse complement strand
GGGGGAAGCGAGGGGCCTTTGGCACTTTTAAACCCTTTTTGGGCAACTCCCCCCCTTTTAAAAATGCGATCGTCCTGGGGATAGTTCAAAAATATGGTGGGTCATTATTCAAAATTTTTAGGTGGGGGCCGTTTTCCTAGAGAGTTTGTTATATCCCTAATATTTAGGGGTTAAATTTTAACCCTTGGGATTTCCGCTTTTTTTGGATTTAGGGATGAATTTTAAAAAATATGAGAATGATTTTTTTGGGCGCTTGGGGGCAGCATCGGTTTTGCTTATAAAAGCATCTGTTTTTAAGAGCGCGATTTTTTGGTGTTTTTAAATTATGAAGTCGGAGAGCTTCCATTGAAAAAAATATCAATGGGGCCCCTTTGGAAAATTGGTTAATATAGAGGGATGGACCAGTTGAGAGGCTTCCAAACTAAAAAAATTTTTGATTATTTATTTTAAGAGAAAATTTTAAGGGGAGGATGGAGTCATTTTAGAAGTTCCCCAAGGGAGGAAAGTTCTCTGATCGCCATTCACTTGGGGAGTGGCCAGAAACGATTCTTTTACACATGGCTCAAGCAGCTCATTACTTACGGTCTTTGACCAAGTATCCTCTGGGTAGCCTAAGAACATCCGTTCGAAGGTGAGCTAATGTGAGAAGGCGAAACATTCCCTACATAGGGTTGTGCGCTGGGCTTGGGACCCGCCACGTAAAAAACAAAACCAATGAAAAAGAAAACACAGCCTCATATGAGAGACCCCCCTTTTGATGACGACCATGGCAAACGGAATAAGGACTACGATTTGAGGGCATGCACCTGGAATGTCCGGTCCTTTAATTGGGAAGGTGCCGCTGCCCAGCTGGTTGATGTCCTCGCAAAAATAAAGGCTGACATCACCGCCGTCCAAGAAATGCGATGGACGGGACAAGGACAGAGACGAGTAGGTCCTTGTGACATTTACTACAGTGGCCATATAAAGGAGCGTTCGGTGTTGGATTCGTGGTGGGAGAGACTCCGTCGCCGAGTACTATCATTCACTCCGGTGAATGAACGTCTAGCCACAATCCGCATAAAAGCGAGGTTCTTCAACATATCGCTGACTTGCGCCCACGCCCCGACGGATGAGAAGGACGATGTGACCAAAGATGCCTTCTATGAGCGCTTGGAGCGCGCTTATAAGAGCTGCCCCCGCCACGATATCAAAATCGTGCTTGGCGACTTTAACGCCAGGGTGGGCAAAGAAGGTATATTTGGCACTACGGTCGATAAATTCAGCCTCCACGACGAAACATCTCCAAATGGGTTGAGGCTGATTGACTCGCCGGGGCCCGAAATATGGTTATCTGTAGTACTAGATTCCAGCATAAGAATATTCATCAAGCTAACGCTGTCTCCGGATCGAAAACTACCAACCAGATCGATCATGTTGTGATAGATGGAAGACACGTCTCCAGTGTTTTAGATGTGCGTGCACTCCGAGGTCCTAACATCGACTCGGACCACTATCTTGTTGCAGCTAAGATTCGCACTCGCCTCTGTGCAGCAAAAAACGCACGCCAACAAACACAAGGAAGGTTCGACGTCGAGAAGCTGCAATCACAACAGACAGCCGAACGATTTTCTACTCGGCTTGCACTCCTGCTCTCTGAGAGCACTAGTCAACAACTCGGTATAAAGGAACTGTGGGACGGCATTTCAAATTCCTTACGTACAGCTGCAACCGAAACCATTGGTTTTCGGAAAGAGCAAAAGAACAGCTGGTACGACGAAGAGTGCTGTGTCGCAGCGGAGAGAAAACAGGCTGCCTGCCTCGCAAGAAAGAGGCCGAAATGCGTGAGTACGAAGAGCTTGATTAGCTGGCCGACAGGGGTAATGCTCGAAAATTCTAAGAAAAAATGCGGCGGCTTACAAAAGGTTTCAAGACCGGAGCATACTCTTGTAGAACCCCCAAAGGTGATTTAGTCACTGATGCCCAGAGCATAGTTAAATTATGGAGGGAACACTTCTCCAGCCTGCTGAATGGCAGTGAACGCACAACACCAGGAGAAGGAGAACCCGATTCCCCAATCGATGACGATGGAGCAGACGTTCCATTAGCCGACCATGAAGAAGTTCGAATAGAAATTGCCCGCTTCAAGAACAACAAAGCGGCAGGGGCCGACGGACTACCGGCCGAGCTATTCAAACACGGCGGCGAAGAACTAATAGGGAGCATGCATCAGCTTCTTTGTAAAATATGGTCGGACGAAAGCATGCCCAACGATTGGAATTTAAGTGTGCTATGCCCAATCCATAAAAAAGGAGACCCCACAATCTGCGCCAACTACCGTGGGATTAGTCTCCTCAACATCGCATATAAGGTTCTATCGAGCGTATTGTGTGAAAGATTAAAGCCCACCGTCAACAAACTGATTGGACCTTATCAGTGTGGCTTCAGACCTGGAAAATCAACAACCGACCGGATATTCAAGATGCGCCAAATCTTGGAAAAGACCCGTGAAAGGAGAAACGACACACACCACCTCTTCGTCGATTTCAAAGCTGCTTTCGACAGCACGAAAAGGAACTGCCTTTATGCCGCGATGTCTGAATTTGGTATCCCCGCGAAACTAATACGGCTGTGTAAACTGACGTTGAACAACACGAAGGACCTCTCCGAGCCGTTCGATACCAAACGAGGTTTCAGACAAGGGGACTCCCTATCGTGCGACTTCTTCAACCTGCTCCTGGAGAAAATAGTTCGAGCTGCAGAACTAAACAGAGAAGGTACCATCTTCTATAAGAGTGTACAGCTGCTGGCGTATGCCGACGATATTGATATCATCGGCCTCAACACCCGCGCCGTTAGTTCTGCTTTCTAGGCTGGACAAGGAAGCACAGAAAATGGGTCTGGTAGTGAACGAGGGCAAAACGAAATATCTCCTGTCATCAAACAAACAGTCGTCGTACTCGCGGCTTGGCTCTCACGTCACTGTTGACAGTCATAACTTTGCGGCTACGCTGGCTAGGTCATGTTGTCCGGATGGATGAAAACACTCCAGCTCGGAAAGTATTCGACGCAGTACCCGCCGGGGGAAGCAGAGGAAGAGGAAGACCTCCACTCCGTTGGAAGGACCAAGTGGAGAGGACCTGGCTTCCATTGGAATATCCAATTGGCGCCACGCAGCGAAAAGAAGAAACGACTGGCGCGCTGTTGTTAACTCGGCTATAATCGCGTAAGCGGTGTCTACGCCAATTAAGAAGAAGAAGATATATTATGAAATTTTATTAAGTACGGTCCGGCAACAGTATAGTTTTCGGTAATAGTATTTATTGTTCCGTTAAAATTATTTAATAAAATTATACCCGGTGATATTTCTTCTACAGTGGGTACGTGTTGGTTATTACTAGTTTTGCATGAAGAATCTAGGCTTTTAATCAAATTAGGTATACATGTGCTGTTACTTATATTAATTATTTCATTTCTTCTGCATATACTGATTTGATTGGAAAATTTGCATTTTTCTTTAATTCCAAATATTTCTGTTTCATTTGTTATAATTCGATCAAAATTTAAGTTTACAATTCCATTAGCTTTCTTTACCGGTTTAATTATAATGTTTTTGTAAGTTTCCCTGCCTGTTATTGGTATTTTGATGATGTATAATAACATCGTCTCATTTTACATTACATTAACTGTTGCAAATTCTAATGCTTCTTCCGTGTTTGCGAAAGGCATGTTTTCTTCTTCGAGTGTTTCTATTGCCGTACTTATTTCGATTTTATTGAGTAGTATTGAATTTATTACATTTTCTTTTGCCCATTGTAGAGCGTATTTAACATTTACTAACTCCTCCTTAACTAATCTTATTCTATTTCCTATGCTTAGAGCTATATCCGTTTTAAAATGGTCATCTTTTCTTATGGAGTTTACAATTTCGTTTGTAGTATTTATTAGATGGTTAATCTTTTTCCCTAGCGCTTCATTTATTATAACTTGCTTATTGCTATTTTCGGTTAGTTCATGCAGGTTTAGATTGATAGTTTGAAGGTCCTCATTGTCCGGACTCCCGGCATTGATTGCATTGATAGCTCTTTTCTTCCTATTGTTCTGGGGCTTAATTTCTTTAAGTACTTCGGCTGCTTGTTCTAGTCCGTGGTCGATTATGGTGTAAAACATGTTGTTTTTGGGTATATTTTTGTCAACGTAAGTGCGCATGTTTTGTATAAAGCCGTCGTAACTATTGAGATTTATTACGTGTACAATCTTGAATGTCCCGTCCTGTATCTTGGCTTCGCCGTCACTGACAGTAACTACGTAGGATGAAGAATAGTCCATGAATTTTAAGTCGGTGGTGCATGATATCACCCATAGAAGGGTTCTACAGGGAAAAGAAATGTCGGTGTTTATTGTCGGATTTTGTTTTTGTGGGCTATTCTACCAGTTTTTGTCTTTATAGTCTTCTTCTTCTTAATTGGCGTAGACACCGCTTACGCGATTATAGCCGAGTTAACAACAGCGCGCCAGTCGTTTCTGTTTTTCGCTACGTGGCGCCAATTGGATATTCCAAGCCTCTGCACCATATAGCAGGACGGGAATTATGAGCGACTTATAGAGTTTAGCTTTTGTTCGTCGAGAGAGGACTTTACTTTTCAATTGCCTACTCAGTCCGAAGTAGCACCTGTTGGCAAGAGCAATCCTGCGTTGGATTGTCTTTATAGTAGTATTATAATTTTCGGCTACAATTTCTTTTCTGTATCTAGGGGATATTATTTATTCCCGATTCGTCTGTCGACCTTAATAAATACAACGTCTCCTACGCGATATTCCTTGGGATGCGATCTTTTCCTATTGTGGTAGCTTAAGTCTTCGTTCTGTTTTTTTAACAGTCGTCCTGCAATTTCCTGTCTTTCTTTATTGATTAAGTTTGGATCGCTATATATCCTTCTACCAAAAAAGGCTTCTACTGGTTTCCTATTTATTGTTGAATGGATGGTAAAATTATATTCTTTAACGGATTTTTCGAGCAGTTCACGGAATGAGTTTGTATTTTTTTCCTTTTGAAGGCAAAGTTGAATGGAAGCACTCGACTTGTCCATTTGAGCAGCTTGTATATGGGGGTGTTCGGAAGATTTCTATGCCGAATTCATTTTCGATCATGAAATTAGTTGTGTCGAAATTAAAAGATTTTTCATTGTCTATAATAACTTTTTCGGGTACGAAGGAGTATAGAATGTCTCTCAACGGTTGTTTTATGTCCTCCGTTGCTCTGGATTTAATGGGTTTCGCAATTGCGTATTTCGAAAATTTGTCTAGTGCAGTCAGGACTAGTTCCTTGTTAGTTATAAAGATATCCAAATTTACGATTTGCCCTGGGAATTGTGGTATCGGTGTGGGCTGGAGTAAGGATTTTGTGGGGTATCTATCGTATTTATTTTCTTTACAGGTAATGCATTTGCTAATGACTTCTTTTATTTTTCTTCCCATTGATGGGAAGTAATATCTTTCTATTATTTGACCTTTATTTTCGATGCTATTCCTATGTACTCGCATGTGTGTTCGAATTGTTACGTTTTGCTGTTCTTCTTCATTGGTTATGTCGTCCACCTGAGTCTGTGAGAATCTTACTTTGTATTTACTAACATGGAGTGGGTATAATTCCTGTATTAACCCTTGTGTCCGTTCGTCTGTTTTAATACAGTTTACGACGGAGGGATTAAGGTATCTCTTAAGGAGGCTAATTAGGTTGTTTTGGGTGTAACTTGGTTCCGTAATTAAATGCCTATGGTAGGTAGGGAATACAATTTTAAATTGGTAACTACGGATCTGGTCAGTTGTTAAAATATTTGGTTCTTAAACGCATTAATTGGGGTTTCCAAGCTATAAATTAAATTGTGGCTTGAGCTTTCGTCGCTATGTTGAGTTACTGTTAGAGAATTTACTTGAGAGGGTCTCGACAAGGCGTCTGCGACGACATTAGATTTACCTGGTGTGTAGTGTAACTCATAGATGTATTCTTCCAATATTGCTTTCCAGCGCTTCATTTTAGAGTTATTATTTTTGTTGCTCAAGGCGTATGTTAAGGGTTGATGATCAGTATATATATGCACTTTGGCTGTACCCTATAGGTAATTTCTGAGCGAGTTCAATGCCCATATGATGGCGAGCATTTCTTTTTCATTAGCTGCATAATTTTCTTCAGCTTTATTTAAGGTTCTTGATAAGAACGTTATGGGTTTGCCTTTCTGTGCCAAGACTGCGCCTATGGCATGATTTGAGACGTCTGTCGTTAATGAAAATTCTTCCTCGAAATTGGGATATGCTAGCATTAGGTCTTTGGAGACCAAGCTTTCTTTTATTTTATTAAATGCATCGATGGCATCAATGTCCAACTTAATTTGGATTTTTGCAGATTTATTTTTGCTTACCCTGCCTTAGTTAGATACACGAACTCATTGCGGCAATATTTGCACATGTACGAGGAAGCACATCAAACTGTATTCAAAATTTTGGTTTTCCCTTTGTGAATTTTTAAATTACAGGCTTAAATATTTTCATTCACTGTCTTTCTTATAAATTTCTTAGCATTCAGCGATGCACTCATAAGTCATTTATGTTTATGTAAAACGCTGTATTTTTGTTTTACTTTTATAATTTTCCAACTGCCGTTAGTTTGTGAATTACTTTTATGCACTTTTAAATTTTCGCTTATAACTTTCTGTTTGTTCTGCGTTCGCGCTCAATATATGCAAAAATACACTTTATTGTGTGCGTACTGTTTTCTTCAATAATTTGTTTGAATTTTTGTTGCACTGCGCTTCGATAATTGCGATTGAATAACTGCTTAATTCTGTCTAAATATTATTTATTTAGCTTGAGTTAGTTCAACTTTGTAAAAAAATTTCATTCATTTTTCAGCTATTGCAAATGCTGAAATTTGTAACTTCAACTTTTCACCAGATTGCACTTGCACTTTATATTTTTAATTGTCCTTTTTTTAGAGGACTCTTTAACCGGCAGCGTAAACTTTTTTCGTTTGATAATTGTAATTATTTCAGTCCGTTTTTAGACTCGACCGGTCCCTGGTCGGGCACCAGTTAATTTCCCCTACGCCGGAAATAATAAAAAAAATGTATCTTTATTTTGGTCAGAGCACGAGCTCTGGCCGTCTTTATTCGAGTCTAAAAACGGACTGAAATAATTACAATTATCAAACTTAAATGTAAGCTTAAACTAGCCTTAACTGATCCGGTCATCTATCTTGCCTGGTGATCGGATTCCTAGAACTCCCTTCTGATCGCTGCCAGAACGTTGGCGCGTGTGCTGCGTTAGCAAAAGCTTGGGAGCGGAAGTGAAGTCTGGGTGTTGCAAGCAAACGTCGGCGCGTGTGCTGCGTCAGCGAAAGTTTGGGGGCGGAAATGAGGTGCCTTTGGCACTGTTAACGTATTTGGCGTTAACTTATGTACATGCATATGTATGTGTACGACATTGCCGAACAAATAATGTATACCAACCAACATACAAATATGAGTACACATGTAAATATGTGCGCATGACATTCCCACACAAATAATGCATACACAACATACATACTTATACATACGTTCATATGTAGATATGTCACCCGCAAAAACTACGAATATTGTTCTACAAAAACAACAATGGTTTCAAATAGCATCAGCAGCGTCACAAGTCAATATGGCAGCCAAGTCGATGCCCAAATTTGTAGAGAAACACACAACAACAATATTTTCATTCATGAACGCAAGCGAACTTTCAACCGGCAAACTTGCTTCATTCATAAAAACAAATACCATTACATCTCCCTGAGCATGCCTTTGCCAACAAGCGTCTTTTCGCAACGATGGCAAAAGCTATAAATCATAAATTGAACAATTTCTGATATTTGTATGAGAAGGAAAAAGCGACAACCCCGCAAATATAAGTATAGAATAAAATTGACAACATAGTTTATTTGTCGATTTTCAAGTCAAGAAATGTGCCAAAGAAAAAATATTTAATATTCCTCTGATTTATGTGTACAGTGGATCCCGGTTAAGTAGTACGCCGCTTAAATGAAAATCATCCCTCTTAACTGCCTATATCTTGCACCATCTCACGTTTTGTTTTTTATAATACATAGAAATTATTGTTTTAAGTACCACTCGATTAAGTATCCGCACTCGCTTAAGTGCCATATTAAATTTTTTTTAACAAACCACAACAATCTGTATCTTTGATTGTAGCACATAACCGAGATTGACTGTATTTGTCAAGGAATGTACAAAATATTGTTACGCGGCTTGCAAAAATCTGAGTCGACATGTATGCAAGCTCACACACAAACATACATATCTACGTTGGTTTGTAACGGGGCATCTCGACAGGATAAAATCTATGTCTTACTAACTGTATTGCCGTGCCTATTGCCTGTGGAGACTCCACATTGCTTATAGCTTAGAGCCTTATTACACACGGCAACTTTTGTTGCGGCAACTCTTAGTTTATAGGCGAGGGGGCGACGAGGAGAGGAGAATCGCGCCGAGTTTCCAGTGTTCAGCAACTCACTTTGTTTTCTTATTCGTAACAGTTCGCTGCGACGTTTTTCGGCATTCGTGTTCTTTCTTTCGTAGTACATAGTTGCATTTGCGTATATTTTTTTGAAATTCATATTTTGAATATATTTAAAAAATTTAATTTCATCTTTTGGTAAGTAATTTGCAAATATGTATACAAATATACATAATATAATATAAATATTTTAGAAAATGGAGTATGACGAAAAAATCAAATTAATTAAAGATATTGTGAAATGTATGGAGGAAGCCATACAAATTGATTTAGACGATAGTAAAAAGGGTGATATATCTTTGTTTTAATAAATAAAATGTATTTCTTAATTGACAGAGCTGATTAATATATGTGATAGAGTGGCCCAAATACCTATAAGGAAAAAGAAGCGACAATGGGTTAAAGTAAAGAGTAGACAATGGGTTAAAGTAAAGTGAAAGAGAAATGAGAAAAAAACTCGAGCAGAGTTGCGCAACACAAGTTGCTCGTGTGAAGGTAATGGGCGACAGTAAAAGAGAATCGCCCGAGAATTAGCAACTAAAGTTGCCCCATGTAATCGCAAACTTACAATATATCGCAAACTAATTCGTATGCCATATATCGTAAGCTATAAGCTGTCACTTCAGCAGTTTGACAGCGCATTTTTCATTTCTATGAAAATTTTGAAGAGGCAACATATCCCATTTGCACATATGCCGACGGCATTTTCATTTCGGGAACATGAGAATTAGAAGAGCGAGTATTAAGACGGTTGTGTTATATTATAAAAATACAGTACATTTTCAAAATAACATCTTTACAAAAAATTAATATTTAGTTTAATATTGTTAATTTACAGAAAAATTATGCAAATTGGGTTGGGAATAAGCGAAATCTTAAATTGAATCATTGCTCATTTCAAATTTATTATTTTAATTGGTATATAAAATGTATGCCACAATTGTTACATAGTAGTCCAGAAATATGAATTCTTATTTTTCCCAGAAATACATTTGTAAAAAAAGGATCTTTTTCTTATTATCTTATTTTTCCCAGAAATATACATTTGTAAAAAAAGGATCTTTATCCTTTGTTATTATTTCATTTCTCTCAGAAATACATTTGTAAACAAAAGAATCTTTATCCTTTTTTTATTTTCCACATAAAAGATTTAAACAGTTCAAGGGTTCAAAACATGCGCTACATCAGCTACCTACCCAAATGCTACATTCGCAAATGATAAAATAAATTTTTCAAGAGCTCAAAGCATGCGTTACATCAGCTCGAACCTACCTACCCTACGCTTTTGCGCAAATGATTATCTTATGATAACAAATGCCCACATACAGATTTGGCAATGGCAATAGCAATAGATTTGACAGTTAGCAAGACATAGATTTTATCCTGTCGAGATGCCCCGTAAGCGAAGCTGGTACAGCGGCAAGGTAAGCAGTGGCAATTGGCGATCGTTCGTTTGTGTTTTCGGCACAGCTCGGATTTTCTACCAACAACACAATGTTGTGATGCTTTGTTGTCACGTCAGCCCTTCGACACATTGACTCTTTGAAAAAACTTAAGCTTCAGCCATTAGTTGCCCGTGAAACGAAGATTTCGCATGAAGCAATAAGTGTACACATTAACATACAAAGTTGTGAGTAGACAAATTTACAAATATTATGCGTATGGTTCTTTTTGTTTACATGCGCACATAATTACATACGTGAATATGTGCGACCGCTTGTACTGTGGATCCGCTTGTAAGAAACAGCGGCCAAAAATAATTTTCTTGACATAGCGGGTTGAAATTCTTTCCAAAAATAAAGATAAGAAATAATAAAAAAATTTGACAAATCAAACGACTATATCCAATAGCTCCCATAGGAATGATCGAAACAAACTTAATATATTTTTTTTTTTAATAAAATTGAAATTATTTATTTTATCTATGTACATTGCAGTTATATTTTTAGAAAAATATTGTTTTACATATACATTAGGGTGATTCAAAAAAAATTTTTTTTTTTCCATTGGTACTCGCAAAAATAGGTTCCTAGACACCTCTATGAAAGCCTCTCCAAATATGAGTTTTTAATTGTAACGGGAAGGTCCTCCGCCTAACGGTTTTCTATATTTTCTTATTATCAGATAGAAAAATTTATATCTCGCTTTCAACTACTTAAAAAAATATCTTGTTAATTAGGTTTTGTAGAAAATTGAATGCTCTAAAATATGGTCACCCAACAGTTTAAAAGATATTAACGGTTGAAATTTGACTATTTTTGGAAAAATTCTTTATTTCTTATTTATTTTATAACTCAATGAAAAACAATTATTATGAATGATGAAACACATAGTTTTGTAGGAAATTTACTGCTCTATAAAAATGGTCTACTTATATAAGTTAAGATATTTTTTCAAGTAGTTGGAAGCGAGATATAAATTTTTCTATCTGATAATAAGAAAAAATAGAAAACCGTTAGGCGGAAGACCTTCCCGTTACAATTAAAAACTCATATTTGGAGAGGCTTTCTTAGAGGTGTCTAGGAACCTATTTTTGCGAGTACCAATTGAAAAAAAAAAATTTTTTTTGAATCACCCTAATATACATGCATACATATCATCAAAAATTCAACATAAAAAAACAATAAAAGAAAAATTAAGGAAACAAAAATTATATAGAATCATCTAGTAATTCATAAACAGATTTCAACAAAGTCGACTTGTCTTTTGTTGGAAGTTGTCTCTGTCCTGTTATAAAGGGATCTGAGCGCAACAATAGTGCATTAATGACATCTGTGTTTGTTAAAGTACGTGACACTTTCCGACTGTGCTGAAGTCTACATTTTTTTATTTCCTTGTTATTGGACTCTGCAGCTTCCTCCGAAAGCTCTTCAATCGACACTAATGCATGCTCTATCACAGCAGAACCATGTATTAAAACCTTGTGAACGGTTGCCGGCAATTAGTACCATGGATATGCAGTTATCAGATCTTTAGCTTTATCCAGTGCGTAGAGTTTAAATTTCTCCGCATTAATTTTATACCCCGATGCCATGGCTTGCAATAATGTTGCACACCTATGAATCAAACATTCATCAGTTCCTGTGATTTCGGAACTCAAGGCTGCATTAGAAAAGAATTTTCTTGCGATATTTCCATCGTTGGACGCTCCACTATCTCCATCTTTAGGTTCGTCCACTATTATACCCATTTTTTCGCAAAATTCCGTCTGAATTTTGTTTTTTCTCTCCAATACTTTACTTTTCTTCTCTGTGTCTCTTACTTGCCACATTTTGACCTCTAGTTTATATGAAACATGTAAAAAGTATTCAAAGAAGCGTATGTATGAATGCAGTGGAGATAAGCCAAATTCTTAAAATGTTGTGCGAACTTCTTCTTCTTCTTCTTAATTGACGTAGACACCGCTTACGCGATTATAGCCGAGTTAACAACAGCGCGCCAGTCGTTTCTTCTTTTCGCTACGTGGCGCCAATTGGATATTCCAAGCGTAGCCAGGTCCTTCTCCACTTGGTCCTTCCAACGGAGTGGAGGTCTTCCTCTTCCTCTGCTTCCCCCGGCGGGTACAGCGTCGAATACTTTCAGAGCTGGAGTGTTTTCGTCCATTCGGACAACATGACCTAGCCAGCGTAGCCGCTGTCTTTTAATTCGCTGAACTATGTCAATGTCGTCATATATCTCGTACAGCTCATCGTTCAATCGAATGCGATATTCGCCGTGGCCAACGCGCAAAGGACCATAAACCTTTCGCAGAACTTTTCTCTCGAAAACTCGCAACGTCGACTCATCAGTTGTTGACATCGTCCAAGCCTCTGCACCATATAGCAGGACGGGAATTATGAGCGACTTATAGAGTTTAGCTTTTGTTCGTCGAGAGAGGACTTTGCTTCTCAATTGCCTACTCAGACCGAAGTAGCACCTGTTGGCAAGAGTTATCCTGCGTTGGATTTCTAGGCTGACGTTGTTGGTGGTGTTCACGCTGGTTCCAAGATAGACGAAATTATCTACGACTTCAAAGTTATGACTGTCAACAGTGACGTGAGTTCCAAGTCGCGAGTGCGACGACTGTTTGTTTGATGACAGGAGATATTTCATTTTGCCCTCGTTCACTGCCAGACCCATTTGTTTTGCTTCCTTGTCCAGTCTGGAGAAAGCAGAACTAACGGCGCGGGTGTTAAGGCCGATGATATCAATATCATCGGCATACGCCAGCAGCTGTACACTCTTATAAAAGATGGTACCTTCTCTATTTAGTTCTGCAGCTCGAACTATTTTCTCCAGAAGCAGGTTGAAAAAGTCACACGATAGGGAATCGCCTTGTCTGAAACCTCGTTTGGTATCGAACGGCTCGGAGAGGTCCTTCCCGATTCTGACGAAGCTTTTGGTGTTGCTCAACGTCAGCTTACACAGCCGTATCAGTTTTGCGGGGATACCAAATTCAGACATCGCGGCATAAAAGCAGTTCCTTTTCGTGCTGTCGAAAGCAGCTTTGAAATCGACGAAGAGGTGGTGTGTGTCGTTTCTCCTTTCACGGGTCTTTTCCAAGATTTGGCGCATGGTGAATATCTGGTCGGTTGTTGATTTTCCAGGTCTGAAGCCACACTGATAAGGTCCAATCAGTTTGTTGACGGTGGGCTTTAATCTTTCACACAATACGCTCGATAGAACCTTATATGCGATGTTGAGGAGACTAATCCCACGGTAGTTGGCGCAGATTGTGGGGTCACCTTTCTTATGGATTGGGCATAGCACACTTAAATTCCAATCGTTGGGCATGCTTTCGTCCGACCATATTTTACAAAGAAGCTGATGCATGCTCCTTATCAGTTCTTCGCCGCCGTGTTTGAATAGCTCGGCCGGCAATCCGTCGGCCCCTGACGCTTTGTTGTTCTTGAAGCGGGCAATTGCTATTCGAACTTTTTCGTGGTCGGGTAATGGAACGTCTGCTCCATCGTCATCGATTGGGTTATCGGGTTCTCCTTCTCCTGGTGTTGTGCGTTCACTGCCATTCAGCAGGCTGGAGAAGTGGTCCCTCCATAATCTAAGTATGCTCTAGGCATCAGTGACTAGATCACCTTTGGCGGTTCTACAAGAGTATGCTCCGGTCTTGAAACCTTCTGTAAGCCGCCGCATTTTTTCGTAGAATTTTCGAGCATTACCCATGTCGCCCAGCTTATCAAGCTCTTCGTACTCACGCATTTCGGCCTCTTTCTTCTTCTGTCTACAAATGCGTCTCGCTTCCCTCTTCAACTCTCGGTATCTATCCCATCCCGCACGTGTAGTGGTCGATCGTAACGTTGCAAGGTAGGCAGCGTGTTTTCTCTCCGCTGCGACACGGCACTCCTCGTCGTACCAGCTGTTCTTTTGCACTTTCCGAAAACCAATGGTTTCGGTTGCAGCTGTACGTAAGGAGTTTGAAATGCCGTCCCACAGTTCCCTTATACCGAGTTGTTGACGAGTGCTCTCAGAGAGCAAGAGTGCAAGCCGAGTAGAAAATCGTTCGGCTGTCTGTTGTGATTGCAGCTTCTCGACGTCGAACCTTCCTTGTGTTTGATGGCGTGCGTTTTTTGATGCACAGAGGCGGGTGCGAATCTTGGCTGCAACAAGATAGTGGTCCGAGTCGATGTTAGGACCTCGGAGCGCACGCACATCTAAAACACTGGAGACGTGTCTTCTGTCTATCACAACATGATCGATCTGGTTGGTAGTTTTTCGATCCGGAGACAGCCAGGTAGCTTGATGAATCTTCTTATGCTGGAATCTAGTACTACAGATAACCATATTTCGGGCCCCGGCGAAGTCAATCAGCCTCAACCCATTTGGAGATGTTTCGTCGTGGAGGCTGAATTTACCGACCGTAATGCCAAATATACCTTCTTTGCCCACCCTGGCGTTAAAGTCGCCAAGCACGATTTTGCCATCGTGGCGGGGGCAGCCTTCATAAGCGCGCTCCAAGCACTCATAGAAGGCATCTTTGGTCACATCGTCCTTCTCTTCCGTCGGGGCGTGGGCGCAGATCAGCGATATGTTAAAGAACCTCGCTTTGATGCGAACTGTGGCTAGACGTTCATTCACCGCAGTGAATGATAGTACTCGGCGACAGAGTCTCTCTCCTACCACGAATCCAACACCAAACTTGCGTTCCTTTATATGGCCACTGTAGTAAATGTCACAAGGACCTACTCGTCTCTGTTCTTGTCCCGTCCATCGCATTTCTTGGACGGCGGTGATGTCAGCCTTTGTTTTTACGAGGACATCAACCAGCTGGGCAGCGGCACCTTCCCAATTAAAGGACCGGACATTCCAGGTGCATGCCCTTAATTCGTAGTCCTTATTTCGTTTGCCATGGTCGTCATCAAAAGAACTTCTTTACTCAAACATTTTTGAACATCGTTCATTTCTGTTGGCCGTGCTGAACATACATATACATATGTATAACACTTTGCAGCGGAAGATTCGCTGATCGCGTTGCACACTTTTCCATCTACCATAGTAAGGTGCAAGCTATGTGTAATAACTATTTTTCTATTAGATGCGGTTAATTGTGTTGGCTTCAAAAGGCTAATTTTTTCCTTAAAATACTTCTCTTCTTTAATCGATAGTTCGGTTGTCTCTTTTTTGAATTGAAATCTGATCGGTCTACAGTAACGAGTCGATGATGGCCGGGGGTTTTTCCAAATTATTTGATCATCTATTTGCGAAACTAGTTGGAGAGGTACGTATGATGTTACAAATAAGCTTCTATCGTTGAAATCACTGGAGGAAAACTTTTGCTTATACTCGCTATGCCCCGTACTTCCGTCAAAGCCCCATTTTCCAATTAAAGTTAGATTGCTAACTGCATTCTCAGGAATAGTCTCAATTAAGTTGGTCTGAAGCTCTATTATACTAGATGCTGTACTGTTAAGTAAGCTCTGCAGTTCGACTTCCGCATGAGATTCGTCTACAAAAATATTGTCTGAGTATCTACTTTTTTTGAATTTTGTATTTTTTGTAGAGGTCTCCATTAAGAGTGAAATAACTTCAATGGGATCTGCTGGCAGAATCTTTTGATTCTGATGTTCATTGCGTAGAGCAGAAACAGCGGACTCATCTATTTCACTCTGCTCAACTAAAGATTTTTTGCGTTTATAATTCTTCCAAAAAGTTGAAATTGTTTTACAGATGTTCTCAAATTTTTTCGACAGATCGCTCAACTCTGTAATGTAGCCGTTGTTTTGAATATTCCCCTGCACAACTGTGCACCGTATATTAAAAATATGCAGGCGTGTACACTTATGGGAAGAACCTACATCAAAAATTATTCAAAGGAAACATAAACAAAATTTAGATATTTATTTATTAACAGTTTTGCAAAAATATACACAGCTAAAAAAGACGAGACAGACCAACACAGCACAATAGACAAAAGGACAACTTAAACGGCCTTAGTATTTTTACGATTATACAGACATCTGCACATTTCTGCAGATACGTTTAACACATTCAAACCTTAAAAGTAAGACAAACACAAGGACATACAAACCAATTTCTGGATTTTCTTGAAACACAACTAAAACTTCAACTAAACATAAAAAAGACGTTCACAAAATACACAAAATGGATACTATCGATGAAATTAGTTTTTCATGAAATACTTTACAAGGATGTTAATTATTAACATCTCGTTTTAAAGTTAATACCTTCAACTTCAAAATGCATTTTAAATAATCCAATTCCGAGCACTCTAGCAAACGTTTGATCTCTTTGAAGTTCGATTTTAATTTGACAAAATCACTCTGCGCGCAACTGCGTTGCGAAAATGAACACGTGTTCACGCTTTCAATGCTGTTTTTAGAAAGTCCCGTTAGGTTTTCAGAAAAATGCGGTATGGTTTAAAGAAGATTACATTTTGTTTCAATGATGTTTGGTTGATTTTTTTGATTTTTGGCCTCTGACGGATCCCCTGCGGCTTGGTCTTTTAACATGTTATCAAAACTTTTAAAGACCTGACCTGTAAATAATTATGTATGTACGTATATATCTTATCAAACCCACATTAATTAAAGATTTACATAGGTAATAATGCATGTATGACTTTATTATATATTTCCAAAGATTTTAAGGAATTCATCATGAAATAGTTCAATTTGTACATACGTACATACTTACATGCTTGTGTGCTTTGATATAAAATATATAGAAAATATACATATATATGTATGTATATAAATTATATGCAGTTGTTTGCGCATCGTAAACATACGAATCTGTAAGCGTCCATTTCTAAACATTGAAGTTAACATAGTTTTTCCCATTGGCTCTAACAACTACTCAGTTCTGTTATTGTCGTGCCCCTGATGTTAAGTGGTGAAATGCGCTAATAATTTTCTGTGGTGAAATGCACTTATCCAAAACAGTAAATATCCCAAAATTGAAATATCCCTACATTCTCGACATCGTGAACCTTCTCTATGATATACGTTCTCTGCAAAAACTATACTTCTAACATTTGGAAATGTTTGTAACAGTTCCCGCTACTTTCTGCGGAATGTTGGGTTTCTATTAGTCACTCGACTCACAAGAACTAGTTAAATTATTTAATACTTGTCTTGATAATGCGTCAGCAACTACATTTGTTGTTCCCGGTTTATAATTATTTTTGGAGAAAACTCCTCAATAAAAGCTCGCCATCTTTTCATTTTAACGTTTGGATTTTTTTCGGACATTGCAAATTCTAATGGTTGATGATCCGTATGAATTTCTAAATTTTTTACTGCATAAAGATAATGGCGTAATGTCTTTAATGCCCAAACTATGGCGAATAATTCTTTTTCGTTTGTTGCGTAATTTTGTTCGGTAGAGTTTAATATCTTTGAAATAAATGTTATTGGTCTTCCTTCTTGGGAAAAAACTGCACCTACAGCAACATTAGATGCGTCAGTAGTTAAAATTAATTTTTATCAAAGTTTGGTTGAGCTAATTCAACTTGTTCTTGTAACGCTCTTTTTAAGGTTTCACAAGCAACAATTCCTTCTTGATCAAGATTAATAATTGCTTTTTTTGGACATATACTGCGATATTTTACCATTTTCTCCCTTTAAGTGTTTTGTTAGTGGTTTAGCTATTGTTGCATAATTTTCTATAAATTTCCTGTAGTATCCCGTTAATCCTAAAAATCCTCTAAGTTGTCGTAACGTCTTGGGATATGAGTAATTTTTCATTGTTTCTACTTTTTTGGGATCAGTTTTTATAACTTTATGGGATACAACGTATCCTAAAAATTCAACCTCGGTTTCTATAAATATTGATTTTTCTACAGATATTTTCATATGGGCTTCTTCGAGGGTTTGTACTACGATATATTTCAAATGAGATACATGTTCCTTTAGAGTTTTTGATTATACTATTATGTCGTCAACATATACGTGACAAAATTTTCCTATAAATTCATGTAAAATATTATTCATTGCTCTCTGAAATATACTTGGAGCATTTTTAAGTCCAAGTGGCATTCTTAGGTATTCATATTTTCCGTTATTTACAGAAAATGCTGTTTTTTCTATATCGTTTTCTTCCATCAATATCTGATGAAATCCAGACTCTAAATCTATTGTGGAAAAGTATTTTGATTCTCCCAAATTAAAAAGTATTACCTCGGGATTAGGCATTGGGTACCTGTCGGTTATTGTTTTTTCATTAAATTTTTTAAAGTCGATGACCAGTCTTAATTTCGGACTACCATCTTCATTTATTCCTTTTTTTCGAACGACCCAAACGGGAGAATTATACGGGCTTTTACTATGTCGTATAATCCCTTTTGCGAGTAAACTTTCGATTTCCTTATTAACAAAGTTATTTGCAGATATATAATAAGGATATTGTTTGGACCATATAGGTTTGTCATCCTCAGTTCTAATTTCTGCTTTAATATCAGTTCTAAAAGGTAAATCCATGTTCACGTTTTGATGAGCTTTATTTATTATTTTAATAACATCCTCTCTTAGCAATGGAATGTTGATATCTTTCGTTTCATTATTATTATAGTTATACGTATCAACAACTTCATTAGAATTTTCAACATTATTTATTTTTAAAATGTTGTGAGAATTTGCTTCATTAATTTTCCTATCCTTAGTATCATTTTTGCTAATATTATCATTGACGGGTGCCTCAGGACTTTTTTGTCCCGAGGGGCTTAGTATAATTAAATCATTGAGAAATTTTATTTTTTCTGTTTTATTAATCCCATAAATCAATTTTCTATTCGGAATATCAATTGTCGCTCCGATTTTATTTAGGAAATTAATTCCAATTAAAAGATCGCTCTCTAAATTGTTAATTTGATAAAAACGTTCTTGTATACCAAACAGATTGATATTATGAAAATGTTTTATTATGGTCGAACCATGAATGGTTCTAACCTTCTTCTTAATTACTAAAATGATTTTCATACTCTCGCAACAATGTTGCTAACGAGAGTATTATAGTTTTGTTCACATAACGGTTGTTTGTAAGTCCTAAAACTAAAAGAGTCAGATATAGGGTTATATATACCAAAGTGATCAGGGCGACGAGTAGAGTCGAAATCCGGATGTCTGTCTGTCCATCCGTCTGTCCGTCCGTCCGTCCGTCTGTCCGTCCGTCCGTCCGTGTGTCCGTCCGTCCGTGCAAGCTGTAACTTGAGTAAAAATTGAGATATCATGATGAAACTTGGTACACGTATTCCTTGGCTCCATAAGAAGGTTAAGTTCGAAGATGGGCAAAATCGGCCCACTGCCACGCCCACAAAATGGCGGAAACCGAAAACCTATAAAGTGTCATAACTAAGCCATAAATAAAGATATTAAAGTGAAATTTGGCACAAAGGATCGCATTAGGGAGGGACATATTTGGAAGTAATTTTTTTGGAAAAGTGGGCGTGGCCCCGCCCCCTACTAAGTTTTTTGTACATATCTCGGAAACTATTATAGCTATGTCAACCAAACTCTACAGAGTCGTTTTCTTCAGGTATTTCCATATACAGTTCAAAAATGGAAGAAATCGGATAATAACCACGCCCACCTCCCATACAAAGGTTATGTTCAAAATCACTAAAAGTGCGTTAACCGACTAACAAAAAACGTCAGAAACACTAAATTTTACGGAAGAAGTGGCAGAAGGAAGCTGCCCCCAGGCTTTTTTAAAAATTGAAAATGGGCGTGGCGCCGCCCACTTATGGACCAAGAAGCATATCTCAGGAGCTACTAGACCGATTTCAATGAAATTCGGTATATAATGTTTTCTTAACACCCTGATGACATGTACCAAATATGGCTGAAATCGGTTCACAACCACGCCTTCTTCCAATATAAAGCTATTTTGAATTCCATCTGATGCCTTCTTTGTATAATACGAGTATAAACATTAGGAACCAATGATGATAGCGGAATAAAACTTTACACAAATACGGTATTTGTATATGTAAAAAATATGTAAATGACGGATAATGAAATCTCGATTATCACTTTACCATGCGAGAGTATAAAATGTTCGGTGACACCCGAACTTAGCCCTTCCTTACTTGTTTATCATAAATTCTAGCCCGTATATATGAGCTGGTTGCCCCCGTATCTATGAGAATTCTAAAGATTTGCCCAGTTCTTGTATCGGTTTTTATAACATACGGCAAACCGGAGCTTACCCTAAAAAATGGTTCTCACCAATATTATTAATTCGTTGAATTTTTGGTTGAGGTTGTGTGCTTATTTGTGCACTTTCAATTGACCTTTTTGGTATATTTGTTGGCTGATAATTGGTTTGCCATTATACCTGTTACTCCTAACATGTTGTTGGTTTCTTTGCACAGGATTGGTTTTATTTGTTACTAGGATTTATTGATCCACTTCCATAGGTTCTGGGTGATTGGCATACATTTGGTATGAATTATTATTTGTTTGGTACCTTAAGTTATTCTGAAAGTTCGAATATCTTCGGTAGCTTGAAGTTGGTTTCGTGAACCAATTTCTTGGTTGTTTTTAGTAAATTGCAAGCAAATTGCAATCGTATTTGATTTGAATGAAGTTCTTGTGCTTTAGCAGGAGCATTTGGCAAATCGGTTGGTGTTAATGTAAATAGTATTTGGTTTAGAGGGTAATTTAAACCTGTTATAAAAGTTCGTAACGTGGTTTCTCGATTCTTGATATTTAATTGTTTTGTAGTATCTGGATTGGTGCCGTGCGTCATTATAGTTTTATTTATTAGTAATGTCATTTTCTGATTGACTTAATTATAATAATCAATTAAGGATGTTCATCCTTGTCTCATAACGCTCATTTCTTGATCAATTACGTGAATTGGTCGTCTGTCGGCGTAAGCAAAATCTAATCTGGCAAATATTGCTTCTAAATTCAAAACTGTGCCATGAATAGTTAACATATCATTGGCATTACCTACAATCTTATTTTGGAGGATAGTTAGTGCTCCAAAATACCTTCTACTACCTTCAATATATAGGCTCATCGAATTCTTTGCAGCTTCTCTCCAGCTGACATAAGATTTACCGGAGAATTCTGGCAAAGACTTTATTATGTCTAAATTTTCGTCACATGTTATGGAATCAATAATTCCTTGAGTTTCATGCTCAGTTACATGTGCCGCATCTGTTAGAGTTTTAATTCTATTACTCAACTGAGCTATATCAGTTCTTAAATTTGCGGTTTGTGTAGCTATTTATCTAGCTATATCGTCTACAGTAAAATTATTGACCGCCATTTTGAAAAATTGTAAAATTATCTTGTTCGCTTAAAAATTCTTTATTCCTATCGCCTCTTTTTTATAATCGTTATTTTTCGAGTTTGCCTTTTTTTATATATTTGTGAGTTTCATGAAGTAGCATATATAGTAATACTCACAAAAATATGTATATAATAGTTATATTTCTTTTTACATAAATCTATTGTAATAACTTCCTTTTAAAAATATTTAAATGGCATATATTTTGTTGCCTGTCTGTATTTAAATATTTGTTTTGGTCTTTTCTGTGAAAAGATACTCTTTTATTCTGGAAGGTCTGGAGTTCAGATTTGAGAATTGAGTTTATATTATAAACCGGAGGATCCCCCTTGCGGTAGTGAATCGCGGTTTTAAAAATATTTTATTATTTGGCTGGTCGAGCCTTCATTTAAAATTTTTTAGATTTAATTTAATATAATTTGAATATATTTGATATACTAATATAATGTATCTTGTTAAGATAAGATTTTATTTTGTGTTTTTTTTTTATCTTTAAATACGGGCACTTGTGAGTGTCATGATTATCGGTTTTGCGATACTCACAGTGAAACAATTTTTCATACTTAATATTAGTGGGATTAATTCCCATTTAAATAATAAATATAGGCTTTACTTACAACTAATTTTATGTTGTTGCTGCTACTGCTGCTGTTGTTACTGTTGCTGTTGCTACTGTTGCTTTTTGAGTACAATTTTGGCGGTTGGTTGTGCGATGGTCGTCGTTGGCGGCCGCGTGTGAGGTTTAGATGAAGTAAGATGTTTTTGGCGAAATTTCTGATTTACAGAAATTTTTTGATTCTTTTGTTTTTATGAGAGGCTTTCAGCGTTTTTTATGTGGATATCTTATGGTCTTTCAGTTTTTTTTTCCATTAAAACTTTGAAATCACTTTATATTTGCTGTTGTAGTTTTTTGTTATAAAATTTTTTTTCTTTTTTTTTTTGTAACGCGTACGTTTGCTTGTTGTTTGCCCGTAATCCGTTTAGACGAGGCGCGTTCGATTGGCAATTGATGCACAAACACACACTCGACATTTTTTCAATATTTTTTTAATTGCTACCGTACGCTTTGAGTAACACACTAGTACTTTTTGTATTTCTTTTCTCGCGAGTTTGCGATACTTGTTTGCGTTGTTTTTTTTTGGTTTTGGTCCAACAGGAGTTTTACGATTCTCCTGGCAGGATCGCCAATTAAAAACTCTGTTTAGTTCTCGTGGGCAACTACGGGCAACTGCCTCGTTTTCTTTATAACCTTTTCTTAAATACAATATTTTGCTTAAGTCTAGATACAAATATTAATCTTACGTTCTAGGAACTATTTCTACAATCCACTTGAGATAGGACATATATATGTTACAAGTGGAAAGATTCATCTTACAATCTATGAATTACATTTAGGGACCACCTAAGGCGGACAGTATTAGGAAAGTACATATAATGTTTCAATACGGACCATATGGGTCGTAAGTGTCATGTACATACTTATGACAGATAACGAATATGTTCATGTAATATGAACTGGTGGTATTAACTTGTATGTTAGCTCTTTTGCTTATATTTTTATACGTTTATATGCAAATATGTGTTTTCATCTGAATTCTTTGTGTGCATTTTTGTGAATACAGGTGCAATTGAATACATTTGATTAGGCCTACTTTTAATTATTTCTGATATTTGATATATTGATGCTTATGTGTATACTTCATTATATATGTATGTATGTATGTAAATAACAAACTATCATAATATATTAACAAATTGAAATATATTACAATAGTGATAAATGTACATATGTATGTAAATCGTATATTTTATCATTCAAAACCTTTATCCACATGTATCGTGACCATATTCACTTTCGCGAATTCAAATCATATTATCATTTATCATTAATAACAAGTACGCTCTGCTCATACATATGTATGTACATATGAAAATATGCTCGCATAACATTGGCACACAAATAATGCATACACAAACTTACATACAGATATATGCGTACACATGTAGATATGTCACCCGCAAAAATTACAAGCATTGTTCTAGAAAAACAACAATTGTCTCAAATAGCATCAGCTGCGACACAAGTCAATATGGCAGCCAAACAGTCGATGCCCAAAATTGTAGAAAAACACACAACAGCAACATTATCATTCATAAATGCAAACACCATTACATCTCCCCGAGCATGCCTTCGCCTATAAGCGTCTTTTCGCGACGGTTATAAATTGAACAACTTTCTGATGTTTCTCCACAGAAAGAAGTGAGAAAAGAGGCAACATACATATGTAGCTGTTATCGATTTATAATATTTGCCAATCCTAAAATATTTTTCCGTCGATGGCAAAAATCTGCGTTGATATGTATGCACGCTGATACATACACATACATATTTACGCAAGTTTGTTGGTAAAGCTGTTAGAGCGGCAAGAAAGTAGGGGCAATTGGAGATCGTTCGTTTGTGTTTTCGGCACAGATTTTTGCAAGCCGCGTAAAAATATACATATATAGTATATACATTAGGGTGTGCCATTTTGAGGCAACTTTTTTGTTCAACTGAAAAAGCCTCAAAACTTTCGAAATGTTTAAAAAGTCGCTCAAAAGATGAGCTTAATAGTAATATGAATACAGGTGCCTCTTTCAAATTTTACGATCGTGCGGATTATTATATGTGCACGCGATGGCTGAGTAGGGATGGTAAACTCGCGATTCTACTGGAAAATCGAGTTTTCTCGTAAAATAATCGATTTTTCGAATGTCAAGAATCGATTCTTCGACTACTGAAGATCGATTCCGAAAAATCGATTATTTTACGAGAAAACTCGATTTTCGAGTAGAATCAGAATCGAGTTTACCATCCCTACTGGCAGCCATCGCGTGCATATAATAAATAACCACCACAAAAATGTTTTTTTTTCCATTTAATATATATGGAAAACAGAAAATTTGAAAGAGCCACCTCTTAATATTCATATTAAGAGCTCATCTTTGAGTGACTTTTTTTTACACAGCACCCTAATATAAAACATATAGACTAATGCTGCGTATCTCCCATACAGTGTTTTAAAAACTACAGTGATTTTACATTGTTTGTATTCGCTTCAACTGCGAGCGATATGTTTGACATTTGAAAAAATCAGAAGTCTATATTTTCGACTGTCTCTTTCGACGCTTCTGATTTTTTCAGTAAAATGACTTTTCTACAGTAGCAGAAGCAAAATCATATACGACTTTAAAGAAACTGAAACAAAATTCGTTGAATAAATAATATAAACATAACAGAAAATTTTTATTGCTTTCATTACATACGCTCATTTTTTGTTCATTACAGTTCCTCTTAAAAAGTGCTGCGAGTTTTTTTTCTGATAGCATATGTCATTTCTATATAAAAATAAGTCGGGCTTAAGCTGCTTCGAAAGCAACAGCGACAAAAATCAGCAAAAAGTCGAATGCATTACTTTTCGCGACTGTGACTGACGCTGTCAAAAACTACGATTTTTCAGAAAGCAGCATAAGAAAAACGGCGACTTATGAACTGTGACCGATTTCCACGGTATTTGAACTGAAATTGCCGCAGTTTTTTAAACGCTGCTCCCATATTCTCTACTATATAAAAATAAGTCGGGTTTTCCTTCCTGACGCTATAACTCCAGAACGCACGAATTTCCACAGGAAAGAAAATATTTCAGGAAAAATTTCAACAGAAAAGTGGGAAAATCTTTTTTTACATACAGCGCCATCTCTGATACATAGCATGTACTACAAACCAATATTTTAAGTAGATGGCGCCGGTGCGTGATATATTCAGAGAACGTATATTATAGAGAAGGTTCACGACGCCGAGAATTTAGGGATATTTCAATTTTGGGATATTACCTGTTTTGGATGGGTGCATTTCACCACAGAAAATTATTAGCGCATTTCACCATTTAACATCAGGGGCACGACAATAACAGAGCTGAGTAGTTATTAGAGTCAATGGGAAAAAATATGTTAATTTCAATGTTTAGAAATGTACGCTTACAGATTCCCTTTTCTACTATGCGCAAACGATGCTGCATATAATTTATAGCTCGGTATACATATGTACATATATTTGTTATGAAAGCACATAAGTGTGTACATACATATGTATGTATGTATGTATATATTTTAAGATTGAGCTATTTTATGATGAATTGCATAAAATCTTTGCAAATATATAATTCAATAAGGTTTGTATTACTACCTAAATATGCATTTTATATAGGTTTGGTACGACATAAGTACATACATATGTATATTTATATACTTCAATAAATATTTGCTTTGGTCATTAAACTTTGCGATATTATGTTAAAAGACCAAGCGGTCGCACATTTGTCCATATATAATTATGTGTGCATGTAAACAAATATGACAGACCATACGCATAATGTTTGTAAATTTGTCTACATGCAACATATGTATGTAAATATGTACACTCAATGCTTCATGCGAAATCTACGTTGACGCGGACAACCAATGGCGAAGCTTATATTTTTTGCTTTCATGTCCAAGAATCAATGTGTCGAAAGAATGACGCGACGACAAAGCTTCACAACATTGTGTTGTTGGTAGAACGATCGCCAATTGCCACTGCTTCCCTTGCCGCTGTACCAGCTTCGCCCGCAATTCAGCGTAGATATATATGTTTCTGTGTGAGCTTGCATACATATCGACGCAGATTTTTGCGAGTCACGGAAAAATATTTTAGACAAATATTGTAAATCGACAACGGCTATGTTGCCACTTTTGTCACTTCTTTCTGTGAAGAATCATCAGGAAGTTGTTCAATTTATGATTTTTAGCTTTTGCCATCGTTGCGAAAAGACGCTTGTTGGCAAAGGCATGCTCGGGGAGATGTTACGGCGTCTGTTTTTATGAATGAAGCAAGTTTGCCTGTTGAAAGTGTGCTTGCGTTCATGAATGAAAATATTGTTGTTGTGTGTTCTTCTACAAATTTGGGCATCGACTTGGCTGCCATATTGACTTGTGACGCTGCTGATGCTACTTGAAACCATTGTGGTTTTTGTAGAGCAATATTCGTAGTTTTTGCGGGTGACATATACTTATCTACATGTGAACGTATGTATAAGTATGTATGTTGTGTATGCATTATTTGTGTGGGAATGTCATGCGCACATATTTACATGTGTACTCATATTTGTATGTCGGTTGGTATACATTATTTGTTCGGCAATGTCGTACACATATGCATGTACAAACATATAGAGCAGTGCGCGCACACTTTTTACTGATTAATGACATTACGATTTGAATTTGAATTGTACTTACATACATATGTGCATATGTAATTATGTATGCGCTGATATGTAGATGCGTATGAAAATTAAATGACATATTATTGTAATATGTATATTAAGTTTTTATGATATTATGATAGTATCTCATATATGTACATACATATTCATACATATGTATATTATATTTACAAACATATTCATATACATATGAAATTATAATATATTCTCAAACATAAGAAATATTTTAATAAATAACTCTTAATTGCACATTAACAACAAATATTGTTTTGAAAATAGCATAATTTAATTAGAATGATATAAATTATGCATATATTCATAGAAATACGCAAAATGGTAATCACATCAATTAACATGATGGCATATGAGCATATAAAAAATATAAGCAAAAGGCCAACATACGTCTGTAATAGCAATGCATGTTTCTGAGCATAATTTTCATTAAATGCTCAGCTCTGTTCACTCGCCACTGTTAAGATTTCTCCTTCTTAGCTAGCTGTGGTGAAATGCACTCATCGCATTTTGTTAGCTTTTGACAGTTTACACGCCTGTCCGTTGTTGGACCTTCTCTATAAATTTACGTTCTCTGATATATTGTTTGGCAGCTACACATTGTTCCCTGCTCAGTTAATTTCATGTGACAAACCGGTATTGTGTTCACTGAGAAATTGTGAAAAAAATATGTTTCACGTATATTGTGCAAATTTTTATTCAATTTCAACAGCAGGCGTTTGTCTTTAAGGTGGTAAGTTGAACTGTGTAAATTATGTGGATCGTGCATTTGAGGTTAAATTCACCACTCGGTCCATAGTCCAAAATGCCTAGAGGGCGACGTGCGAACATCGAAATACGAACGCTGTTCGCAATTATTATCACCACATGTTTTCCTTCACAACCAATTCAGTTATGGAACAAATACAAAGACGACATATGTATGTATGTGAAGATATCTTGCATCGCTTGCGCATTCAAACGAATAATCTTGACATCCAAATAACCGATGAAATCTTCAATGAAGGATTGATTCTGATTGAGGATCAATGCTTGACTATTGCAAACAAGCTACTGTTTGAAGTAGGAATGATTGCGCTAAATCGATTGATGCACGATGATTCAACCAAGAATTAAATCGAGAGCTGCAATACAATGTTGATACCAGAGTTCGCAAATACTCATCACTGAGGAGTAAAATTTTTATCTTCCTCCTCAGTACAACACAATTGAGGAGCAATGAATTTTGATTTCCTCAATTGTGAGTTCAAAGGAAAGAGTGCTCTTCTAGAATATTTCTCTTTAATACTTATCTTATCTTTTCGCTCTAATATTTTCCGCATACGTACGTGCTCCTCAAAATAATACTCCTCACAAGAGCGTTAAGTTTCTTTTTCTCATCTCAGGTTTCAGCACTCAGTATTTTGTATCGCTGATAAAGTCAGTTATGCAGCAGAGAGTGCACTTGAGAATTTCTTATTGTTGTTGGTGTAAATATTAACGGTTTTGGGTACATGCATGATTAACCTTAATTTAAGTTGTATTGTGAGTAGGTAATTAATCAGGAAGACGATGCAAAAATACTGCTCTCTAAGAGAATTTCTCTATACAATGATTGTTTTTTTTTTGTCATCGGTTTTTCCATACTCGGCGTTTTTTGAATTGTCATTTTGGATTAAGACGCATTGCAGTTTTGTTAGCTTAAAATTTTATAAGTTAAAAATGGGCAGCTTTAGCCAAATTAGCCGAAGTAGTTCTATCTGTTCCATGTAGTCAGACTTCAGTGGAACGTGCCTTTAGTGCTCTTTCGTTAATTTTAACTAAGCATCGTTCCAGGCTCAACGCACAAAATATCAATAATTTGTTTTTGATAAGGTTAAATGAAGAACTTTTTAATAATATGAATTTTTCTTAAGGTAATTTTTCATCAAAAAATTATAAACTTTATTTATTGAATTATTTGTGTTCTTTTTTTATTGAAATTAATACATGTTTTGATAAATAAGTACTTACTTATGAACGTTGTATGTACAAATACGGAAAACAACTAAATAAAAATTTGAGTGTCTATTCTTTATTTGTAAACTAGCTGACCCCGCAACCGTTATCCTGCGTGAAATTCTTGTTTTGAAATGAAAAAAAGTTGAAATTATGTTGTGTCGAAGATGATTTATTTTCGATTTTTTACATTTCTTTCAATATAGCGCAGCTTAATAAACATAATTTTTTGATTTCTGTTCTGGTGCGTAAATATACAGAGAAGATGGGTTTCCAACTCGTCAACACGCCACATATGTGTATCTGGCCGTGTGAAAAACATAGCATTTCCCGATTTCCTTGTGTCCTGTTGATTGTCAACGCAAAGGAAATTTTCCCTGGAAATTGAATACGTTCGAAGGCTGTCCCTTGTATTCGATAACTGCGTCATAATCAGTCGGGTTCCATTACTCAGTTTCGGCGCATGAAGATTGTGAAACATAATAAAGACAGATCCAACTTTGAGACGCAAATGATCCTGGGGCATACCAAGCCTCTCCAAAGAATTTGGAAAGTCCACTGGATAATTTACGGTTTCGTCTTCCTTGTCAAGACGATCGATCGATTTGTAGGAGCGCAAACCTCCCGGAATTTGACTTTGAATCTTCCAGTTTAAGTCATTAACATCGGTATTTTTGGCAGCTAAAATTGCGCGTGCACTCAAGCAAGCATTTATGATAATTTGGCGAATGTTTGGACAAACATTCGTGATGAGTTCATCTTCCGTTGAAGTGAATTGACAAAAGGGAGGTGAAATTGATATCAAACCACTGGAAGTATTAACCCACATTTGCCCATTTCCAATTCTTAGCGAATGCAATGTAAAATGTCATCGGCAATGTCATTTTTTCGTATCCCATAATCAGGGGCGAACGCAGGGGGGGGTTTTGGGGTGTTAAAACCCCCCCCCAAAGTAATTGAATTTTTAAATAATAGAATTTAATTCTACATAGTCATTTGAAAAATTGTAATTTGTTGTTCTCAAAGCAATCTTTCTGCCGACGATGTATGAATATGTAAAATAAATGAATACATTAGTCACTAACAGCGTTGCCGTTTTTATACAATTGTATCTTTTTTGATACTTTTTTTTCTAAATTTTGTGATTTGATACTTTTTTGTTCACAAACGGCCTATTTTGATACTTTTCTGCTGATAGAATTTAATTTTTTGAAACTATGAAAATGTTAAACTAAAAACAAACCTATTGTATCTGGATAGTATTAAAAAGCTGTGGGAATGTAGGCCAATTAAAAAACCCAGAAAAATATAAACTGGACAGAGACATTTTTTTAATTTGCTTCAAAGTAATGAGCTTGCCTTATAACTCTGTGGCTGCTGAACTGGATTTTTTTAGATTTAAGGGGAGTTGTGAGTCGAAAATGGACTTCTTTTCAAAATTAGTTCTGATCTGAAAAGTCACCAATAAGGTTTCTATTATTTTTTAGAGTTTATTGTTAATCATAATAAAGGCAAAATAAAAACTCATTTATTATGACTTTCAGTTTTCGTTCCATGAGCAAACTGTTGTGAAATAAATTTAAATTAAAAAAAATTATGCTATTTGCAAAAAAATACTTGAGTGTCTTAACTAAAATGCCAATATTTTTAATAAAAACAACCAGAAAAAACTGGTCTGAATTAGATACACAACTTTACTTATTATTTGTTTTTCATTTGCTGAATTTAGAATGTGGAAAAGGTTAAAAATCTTTTCTTCAGATTATATTTTCTAACTAAAATTTTGAATATATTTTCAGGAACTGGTTAAATCAAACAAAGAGATCCAAAACTTTTTTAGTGCATCGTTTTTTAAAGATTGGAGCAACAATCCCTATATCTGTTGTTTCGCAGGCTTAAAACACATTTAAGAAATAAAAGTGGAGAAGCACGCCTGAACGGAATGGCTCTCTTGAATATCCATAGAGATATAGACGTGACGGAGGAAGAAATTTTAAATGTTATGGCCCAAAATAAAAGAAGAGTAGACTTCAATTTGTGAATAAAATAATGAAACATTGTCTTTTTACCTAAACGCTAGGTCCATGAACCATATTGGTTTTCACCACTTCGTATAATTCTGGATCTATCTCTGAATCAGGAATTTCCGCTGAAACGATTTCATCAATTTGATCTGATGTACTCACCATCCGCATCCAAAGAAGAATGTATGCGTGCGGCAAACCTCTTTTTTGCTACTCAAGAGAATACATTCAGCACTAACAGCACCATATATGTATACCATAGGTTGCTTCAAGATAAAGACCGTCAAACATCGCAGCTATTGTTTAAAAAGTTGTGCTGTGATATCGTTACGATCGCTAGCTGATTGACCGCGATCCATAATTCCGCACGTATGTCATCGCATTTTGGGAGTACTTCTTGCCTTTCCTTGGGCTGCCATACGTTGATGGCAAAAAGAACGCCGACCAATATTAGCGCGACCTCTTCGTGGCTTCGTAACAAAGTTCAATCTGTAATTGATCACTTCGTCTGAAACATACATAAAGTTTTCACCGAATAATTTTCAATAATTTTTCCTTTGCATAGCCGGAATAAAAAAGCAAGCGACCGAAATTGAACGATTCAAACAATTAACAAATCAAAATATTGATAAAACAAAACAAACAAAAATTGAAAAAAATGTGCATGGAAAATGTTCCTTTTTGGAATTGTCCAATTTTCCGACTTCTCCTCATGAAAAGTATAAGGTATTTTGTTTCTAAACCTTTCCCGATCCACAACAAACAACCTTTTAAAATTTCATCAAGGTTGGTTCAACCGTTCTCTTAGTGTTACTAACAAACAAACATTCATATTTATTGTAACGTTTGTATGGGGAAAAGGAAAGAGCTGTTTTTAGGGGGTTTCCGGAAGTTATTCGAACTTTTCTCGCCGTAAAAACCATCTTTGAACTTCAAATATTTAAGAAAAAGAATTGGCCTAATTGGTCCAGGCGTTATTGAGTTATGCGCGTACATACAGTTTGACGATTCATTTTTATTTATATAGATACATATGTATATGCTTTTGCTTTTTTTTCTTTAAATAAGAGACAATACTAATGAAAAGTAAATAAGATGAGTTTTATTTTTCGCATCACTTGAACACTCAGAGCGATAAAAATAAAGATGATGCTTTAAGCAAATAGTTATCTTTTAAAAATGCTCGCTCACGCTAATATATGAGTGAGCCAAATACGTGAGGAGTTTTTTGTGATGAGAATGTTAGTTAAGCTTTCGCTCCTGAATATTTGAAATGATGTTCTCTTGCGGAATATTACTCATCAGAGCAAGAGCGTATTTTGATGGTTTTACGAACTCTGGTTGATACATTGCAGGAATTCGTTCGAAATAATGTGCCGTTGCTGAATGAACAGCAAAAACAAGTATACGAGACATTAATGCAAGCGGTGGACAATAATACCGGTGGTCTATTCTTCCTGGACGCACCTGGAGGAACAGGGAGAACATTTGTCATTTCATTGATTTTGGCCACTATTCGATCAAGATGTGACATAGCTTTGGAGTTAGCATCATCTGGAATTGCGGCGACTCTTCAAGATGGCGGTCGTACTGCACATTCTTCACTTTAGTTGCCACTCAATTTAAACACAGTTGATACTATAACATGCAATATTTCCCGATCCAGTGCAATAATAACACGTAAGAAATCACTTGAAGCACTTAACTTCACACTGAAGGATCTTCGGCGAAATAACAACATCTTTGGCGGCTTGATGATATTGTGTGGCAGGCGATTTCAGGCAGACGTTGCCAGTAATTCCCCGTGGAACGCCTGCAGATGAATTGAATGCTTGCCTGAAGGCATCACCTCTATGGAATAACGTAAAAACATTACCGCTAACCACTAATTTGAGAGTTCAACTTCAAAATGATCAAAGTGCTGCACAATTTTCCAAACAAATGTTAGCTGTTGGAAATGGAAAAGTCCCAGTTGATGCGACATCTGGATTAATTACTCTTACCAACGACTTTTGCCGATTTGCAGACTCTCAATTAGCTCTTATTGAAAATGTTTTCCCAAACAGTAGTGAGAATTATCAGATTATGCTTGTTTAAGTCAACGAGCAATTTCACCACATAACTTGCAACTCAAAGTTGGTAAAGTTATTATGATATTGCGTAATTTGAATTCATCGCGACTTTGCAACAGTACTCGACTTTCGGTAAAAAGTCTTATGCCGAATTAGATGGAGGCGACCATTATTAACGGAAAGTACTCAGGTGAAAATGTATTCCTCGAATACAAATGATTCCGACTGATCTTCCGTTTGACTTTAAACGATTGCAATTTCCAGTTCGCCTTGCGTTCGCAATGACAATTAACAAGTCGCAAGGCCAATCGCTTAGTGTTTGCGGGATAAATTTAGAAAGTCATTGTTTTTCACATGGGCAGTTATACGTTGCGTGAATTAAATAAATGATTAAACGCGGTGCTCTGCGCTCAGTGGTCAGTTTATTCTGTTTCCTCTTTTTCAAAATACTTCTATTTATACTTATGCTAGTACAGAAGCGCAGGTCGGTTGTTTTCAAAATCTTATGTGTACCTATCTACTTCTAACAAAGGAAGGGAAATATTTATGGTTTTGGGACTCTTTGTATTTACATTCTATTGCTCCGATTTTTACTGATAATCATAAGTATTGGTACACATGTGTGACTATCTATAACTAGTACTTATAACTATACATAATATTTACGTTTTCTCAGCTGCACTTAGGTTGTAAACAATGTATCTGTAAACATGTACTCGTACATAGATACTAGGACAGTTGAACCTAAATCCTGTTGTACTGTTCTTTCAACATATCTATTGGTTACTTTAGTACCTCTTCGTTTGTCTAACTTAATAAAAAAAATTTTGACCTGGGAAGAATTTTCTATCCTTCTGATTTATATTGTGAATCTCATTTTGTTGGTTCTGAACTTTTAGTAAAAGCTCTCGAATTCTCTCTTTCTCAGGTGTTGGTAAGGAAAATATAACATCTATCGGCCTTCGGTGGATCGTTGAATGGATTGAGTTGTTATATTTTGTAACTGCTACCTGCATTAACTCTTTTATGTCCGTAAGTCCATTTTCCTGTTTTACTGTTCTAGCAATTTCGCTAAGTGTAGAGTGAAATCTCTCAACTTGACCATTTGTACTGCTATGCATTGCAGGTGCTGTGAAGTGCGTCATATCAAAATTGTCTCGAATGACTGACTTTATTGTTTGAGAGCAAAATGTTGCTTCATTATCTGTGACTAGAATTTTTGGGTTTTTGAAAAATCCTAATATCCTAATTATTGGTACTTTTAAATCTACAGTTGAACGAGAATATATGGGTTCAATGAATGCAAACTTTGAAAATTTATCCAAGCGCGTCAAAAAATATTGGCCATTTGTACTGTATATATCCATGAGCAGGATTTCCCCAGGGTAAGTGGGTATTGGGGTTGATTTCATAATCTGCTTTTTAGGATGTATTATATGTATATTTACTTTTCGCGCAAATGCTACAATTTTTCGCAAAGTCTGTTATCTTTTTCCTCATTCTAGGAAAAAAATATTCACTAATTAATTGGAGAATATTTTTTCCAGCGGCTCTATGAGCGCGATTATGTTCTGTAGCGATTGCTTCAATTTGATCACTTTCGTTTGGTAAGTCCATAACCAAGTTTTCTGTGTGTTTGAAGCGAACCGATGGAAATAGTTCTACAATCTCATTTTGTATTTTTCCTAGCACAGTGAGTGGGCAATGAATACCATTAACAACATCTGCATTAATAGCATCTTTTAGTAAATGATATAGGGACTGAATGTCGCTAAATTGAATATCGTGACGCTTATATCCAGGAAACGGAGAAGTTACTACACGGTCAGAAGTTTGCGTTTCTGATAAAACAATTTGATTTCTGAAACTATTGATAGTTGCTGGTACGGTCTGAATAAAGTGGGTAAAAGAAAGCTCGCTGTTTGTGCAGCATTGTGTACTGTACTGATCGGTATTATCGCATTGATACATGTGTTGAATGCACTGCCGCGAAAGGGCATCTGCTACCACATTTCCAGTACCTGGTTTGTAATGGAATTTGGGCGCAAATTCTTCTACAAAACTTCTCCAACGTTTCAGTTTTGTATTGGGGTTACGGTCCGAAATGGAAAATGTTAGCGGCTGATGGTCTGTAAATATGTTAAGGTTGTTAACGCCGCACAAATAATTTCGTAAATTCTGCAATGACCAAACAATCGCAAGCATTTCTCTTTCATTAGTAGCATAGTTTTGCTCTGCAGAAGATAGTGTGCGGGATATAAAGGTTATAGGTCTTTTCTCCTGCGATAGTACAGCTCCGATTGCTACAGAAGAAGCGTCGGTGGTTAAATCAAAAGGTTTACTAAAATCTGGAAAGCGAAGAGTAGCATCTTCACATGCTTGCAAAGATTTCTTTTAGTTTATTAAACGCCTTTTGAGCCTCCTTTGACAATGTTATTTGTTTACTACTTGAATGCTTCGTGTTTATATGGCCGTTTTCTCCCCTTAATATTTCCGTTAGCGGCTTTGCAATGTCTTAAGGCCATTCTCGGAAACTACAAAACCAAGGAACTCTACGCTAGTTCTGAAAAATTTGCTTTTTTCTAATGGTATTCTCATATTGGCATCCAGCAGTTTTTTAATGATACTCTCTATATCGTATATGTGAGTCTCAATATCGGGAGAGAAAATTATTACGTCATCAATGTAAACATGACAACGTGCCCCGATATCTTCTCTCAATATGTCGTCTATCGCTCTCTGAAAAATACTAGGAGCATTTTTCAACCCAAAGGGTAACCTGCAAAACTCATACTTGTCGTTATTCACGGAGAAGGCTGTTTTCTTTCGATCCTTTTCAGCAAGAAAAATTGGTGAAATCCCGACTTTGGATCGATCGTTGTAAAATACTTTGATTTTCCAAGATTCGTCAGAATCACATTTGTGTCAGGAATTGGATACCGGTCAGGAATAGTTTTTTCATTTAATTTGCGAAAATCTATTACCATCCGTAGCTTTTTTCTACCTGTCTCATCAATTCCTTTTTTGTCTACAACCCATACTGGGTTGTTATAGGGAGAGCGACTTTTGCGTATGATTTTGTTAGGGAGAAGTGACTCGACTTCGGAATCTACAAATTTTGTTGCAGACATTTGATAAGATAAAATTTCGAATAAATAGGTTCGCTAGTTGTTGTTTTGATTGTCGCCACTACTTTAGTGTTATACGGTAAAGCTTCTCCTGGGTCTTCAAATACTTTTTCATATGATTTCAACATACAGTAGAAATTCGATAATCCGACTGCTCTATAATCCGGAAATCCAGTAATCCGAAGGGTTATATTCTTATTACTGGCTATTCTGTAGTCCGAATTAATTGCAACTCTATAATCCAAACTGTATGATGTGCTTATATCTATAATCAATGGAATGAAATGATTAACGGGAATTTAACGCTTTTTAACAGCATAGCTTTCATAAATGAAAGAGGGAATGCATATTTTGTCATTGTGTATCAGTTTTGCAAGTGATCAGTCGCAAAATGAATAATAAAAAACGTGCTCATAAAACTTTGTGTTTATTAGATAAAATAAAAATAATCGATGAAATAAATAAATATAGTTTAAAAAAACTAAAAAACACGCTTTTAAAACATATCAAACTAAAAAGTGAAAAATAATTCTTTGTATAAACTAACAATAATAAAGAAGGAAAATTTCCTGCATTACTGTGAGAAAAGCGTGGGGTGCTTGGTGACATATTTTCCATATTTCGAGCATTCCACGCTTTTCTCACAATAATGCAGGAAATTTTCCTTCATTATTATTGTTAGTTTATACAAAGAATTATTTTTCACTTTTTAGTTTGATATGTTTTAAAAGCGTGTTTTTTAGTTTTTTTAAACTATATTTATTTTTAATTTTTTAGTTTGATGTGAGAAACCCCAAATTTGTTATAATATGAACTATGACATGTAGTAATAATGTACTAATAACCTTTCATTGACTAGTTGTTATATTATTTGCGACCAAGTTCTATTGACGACTTTACGAATTATTACTTCTTAATCAAATCATTTCTTCTAAAGCTTCACTGTTACGTGGGGTTTTACCTGCCAACTTTGAACAGTCTAGTTCTTCAATTCGAATACCGTCCAAAGATCTACAACGACTAAGTGCTACATAATCTTGTCCAGCAGCAAACAGTCGAGAGCCCAGATAAAGTACTGCATGATCAACTGTATAACCAGAGAACGTATATTTATAAATTTATAAATATACGTTTACTGGTACAACCTTGAATCTTATGAACGGTCGACGCCCAACTCAGTATGCTATTAAAATGTCACCAAAACTAGTTTTATATAGATGTTGCATACTTTTAAGCGCATCTTTTTGGTGAGCTGCTTAAACTTACTATCGCCTTCCTACAGTGCCGCTCAAATATTCTAGGTTTCAGTACCACTTAAAAAAGTTACAAACAAACATACATACATACATACAAGTGAAGCTAATAAAAGCGTATTAAGAAAGGCAAATCTAATAAAGAATTAGCCAACAAATATGGAGTAGGACGTTCGACTATTTCTGATATAAAATGAAAAGGTTATAAGCTTAAGAGGTTTGTATGCATAACTGTTACAATTAGTTTGCAAGTTTATACATTTGTTTTAAAGAGTATCGGAAAATGCAAGCGCTAAAAATCTAAAACTGCGTCAAACTTTAAGAGAAGGTGAATTTCCAGAGTTTGAAGAACGCCAATACTCTTGGTTTTTAAGGCAGCGGGAACTTCAAAAGCTGCGGTGAATGAACGTCTAGCCACAATCCGCATCAAAGCGAGGTTCTTCAACATATCGCTGATTTGCGCCCACGCCCCGACGGAAGAGAAGGACGATGTGACCAAAGATGCCTTCTATGAGCGCTTGGAGCGCGCTTATGAGAGCTGCCCCCGCCACGATGTCAAAATCGTGCTTGGCGACTTTAACGCCAGGGTGGGCAAAGAAGGTATATTTGGCACTACGGTCGGTAAATTCAGCCTCCACGACGAAACATCCCCAAATGGGTTGAGGCTGATTGACTTCGCCGGGGCCAGAAATATGGTTATCTGTAGTACTAGATTCCAGCATAAGAAGATTCATCAAGCTACCTGGCTGTCTCCGGATCGAAAAACTACCAACCAGATCGATCATGTTGTGATAGACGGAAGACACGTCTCCAGTGTTTTAGATGTGCGTGCGCTCCGAGGTCCTAACATCGACTCGGACCACTATCTTGTTGCAGCTAAGATTCGCACCCGCCTCTGTGCAGCAAAAAACGCGCGCCACCAAACACAAGGAAGGTTCGACGTCGAGAAGCTGCAATCACAACAGACAGCCGAACGATTTTCTACTCGGCTTGCACTCCTGCTCTCTGAGAGCACTCGTCAACAACTCGGTATAAGGGAACTGTGGGACGGCATTTCAAACTCCTTACGTACAGCTGCAACCGAAACCATTGGTTTTCGGAAAGTGCAAAAGAACAGCTGGTACGACGAGGAGTGCCGTGTCGCAGCGGAGAGAAAACAGGCTGCCTACCTCGCAACGTTACGATCGACCACTACACGTGCGGGATGGGATAGATACCGAGAGTTGAAGAGGAAGCGAGACGCATTTGTAGACAGAAGAAGAAAGAGGCTGAAATGCGTGAGTACGAAGAGCTTGATAAGCTGGCCGACAGGGGTAATGCTCGAAAATTCTACGAAAAAATGCGGCGGCTTACGGAAGGTTTCAAGACCGGAGCGTATTCCTGTAGAACCCCCAAAGGTGATCTAGTCACTGATGCCCAGAGCATACTTAAATTATGGAGGGAACACTTCTCCAGCCTGCTGAATGGCAGTGAACGCACAACACCAGGAGAAGGAGAACCCGATTCCCCAATCGATGACGATGGAGCAGACGTTCCATTACCCGACCATGAAGAAGTTCGAATAGCAATTGCCCGCCTGAAGAACAACAAAGCGGCAGGGGCCGACGGATTGCCGGCCGAGCTATTCAAACACGGCGGCGAAGAACTGATAAGGTGCATGCATCAGCTTCTTTGTAAAATATGGTCGGACGAAAGCATGCCCAACGATTGGAATTTAAGTGTGCTATGCCCAATCCATAAAAAAGGAGACCCCACAATCTGCGCCAACTACCGTGGGATTAGCCTCCTCAACATCGCATATAAGGTTCTATCGAGCGTATTGTGTGAAAGATTAAAGCCCACCGTCAACAAACTGATTGGACCTTATCAGTGTGGCTTCAGACCTGACAAATCAACAACCGACCAGATATTCACCATACGCCAAATCTTGGAAAAGACCCGTGAAAAGAGAATCGACACACACCACCTCTTCGTCGATTTCAAAGCTGCTTTCGACAGCACGAAAAGGAGCTGCCTTTATGCCGCGATGTCTGAATTTGGTATCCCCGCAAAACTAATACGGCTGTGTAAACTGACGTTGAGTAACACCAAAAGCTCCGTCAGGATCGGGAAGGACCTCTCCGAGCCGTTCGATACCAAACGAGGTTTCAGACAAGGCGATTCCCTATCGTGCGACTTTTTCAACCTGCTTTTGGAGAAAATAGTTCGAGCCGCAGAACTAAATAGAGAAGGTACCATCTTCTATAAGAGTGTACAGCTGTTGGCGTATGCCGATGATATTGATATCATCGGCCTCAACACCCGCGCCGTTAGTTCTGCTTTCTCCAGGCTGGACAAGGAAGCACAGAAAATGGGTCTGGTAGTGAACGAGGGCAAGACGAAGTATCTCCTGTCATCAAACAAACAGTCGTCGCATTCGCGACTTGGCACTCACGTCACTGTTGACAGTCATAACTTTGAAGTCGTAGATAATTTCGTCTATCTTGGAACCAGCGTAAACACCACCAACAATGTCAGCCTAGAAATCCAACGCAGGATAACTCTTGCCAACAGGTGCTACTTCGGACTGAGTAGGCAATTGAGAAGCAAAGTCCTCTCTCGACAAACAAAAACCAAACTCTATAAGTCACTCATAATTCCCGTCCTGCTGTATGGTGCAGAGTCTTGGACGATGTCAACAACGGATGAGTCGACGTTGCGAGTTTTCGAGAGAAAAGTTCTGCGAAAGATTTATGGTCCTTTGCGCGTTAGCCACGGCGAATACCGCATTCGATGGAACGATGAGCTGTACGAGATATACGACGACATCGACATAGTTCAGCGAATTAAAAGACAGCGGCTACGCTGGCTAGGTCATGTTGTCCGGATGGACGAAAACACTCCAGCTCTGAAAATATTCGACGCAGTACCCGCCGGGGGAAGCAGAGGAAGAGGAAGACCTCCACTCCGTTGGAAGGACCAAGTGGAGAAGGACCTGGCTTCGCTTGGAATATCCAATTGGCGCCACGTAGCGAGAAGAAGAAGCGACTGGCGCGCTGTTGTTAACTCGGCTATAATCGCTTAAGCGGTGTCTACGCCAATTAAGAAGAAGAACTTCAAAAGATACTTTGACGTGAAATTTTATGCAAAAAGGCCAAACAAATGTTTAAAGATAGGTATGGCAGTGGCAAAATATTTAATGCGTCATATGGATGGTATCAAAAATTTAAGAAGTGATATAATATCCGTTGTTTAAAGATTTGTGGCGAAAAACTATCCGCACAAGATAATTTAGTACCTGCATTTATACGGCAGTTGAAATAACTTCAATCATCAGAAGACTTATGCGACACACAAATTTATAACGCAGATGAGTCGGCCCTTTTTTGGAAATTACTTCCTAGTCAAATTTTAGTACATGCTAAGGAAAGATCTGCGCCAGGAAGAAAAATTTCTAAAGAACGGGTTACTTTTCTTTGCTGTGCAAATAAGTCTGGAGATCACAAATTGCGGATTATGGTTGTAGGAAAATCAAAAAAGCCGCGTTCTTTCAAAAATCTTCCTCCAGTAGAGTACTACGCATCTAAGAATGGTTGGATGACTTCATATAGTTTTTCGCAATGGTTTCAGAATTCTTTTGTTCCACAAGTTAAACAATACCAAACTGAAAACAATCTGGACCAAAGAGCGTTACTAATAATAGACGCTTCATGTCATCCTACTGAACTTGCTTATGAAAATTACAAATGTTTTTTTTTACCCCTTAATTGCACCAGTTTAATTCAACCTAGGGACCAGAACGCCATTAGAATAACCAAACTGTACTATAAAAAATCGCTTTTATGTCATATAATGGGAGGAGGTGGAGATTACGATAAGTCTTTGAAGTCTTTTACGTTAAAGGATGCATGTATTTTCCTCAAACATGCATGGAACAAAATTCGAGAGGAAGTTTTAAAAAAGTGCTGGTAAAAATTTCTCATGAAAAGACCATCTCTGAAGATGATATTCCTTTGGCTACTCTTCGACAAAATATAATGTCTTCTATAATACAAGGTGAAACTGAAACAACGAATTTTATGAGAGATCTTATTGAAATTTGTATGAATATAAATGTAAGTAATGATAATTTGAATGAATGGATCGAAGAAAACTACGAAAGTGATATTGCAGACGATATTCTAACGTTGTTAGATCCTGATGAACAGGAAATAAATGTTGAAAAAGATGAACAAATCTCAAATGCTGAAGCACTTGAAAATTTAAAAAAGGTCATTCTATGGGCACAGCAAAAAGATATTGGGCAAGAGAAAATATTATTTTTAACGGATTTGCGAGATGAAGCGCTGGAGCTTTGCACAAAAAATGTTAAGCAAACAAATATAAAAGATTTCTTTAAATCGTAAAAAAAAAACTTAATTTTTTGTAACTTCTCAAAGTAAATATACTTATGCATATAATTAAGAGTTAAATGTTTGTTTTATTATTAATAAATGAATTCATGTTTGGTTTTTTTATTGAAATTTAGCATTTTTCTTATATACCTTCACATATAAAAAATTATCCAATAATCCGAATAATTCAGTAATTCGAGTCGGGTCTGCAATCAATTATTCGGATTATCGAATTTCTACTGTATTTTGAAACTTTAGGTTTGCCCTGGGCGGAACATTTTCGAGAAAAGTTTGCAATGCGTTAATTTGAACAAATTCCAAAAAACGTATCTGTTCCCTGCCATTATTATAGTTCAAATATCCTGTATTTGTATTTAAAACTCTGCCAATTTGCCTAAGGAAATCAAATTCTATAATTCCATCAAAATTTTCTAGATCCTTTAAAATATAGAATTTTGTTATTGTACCAAATACTTCTATCCAACATTTTTCGAAAATTGTTGTGGTACCATTCATGGATGATAAACTGAAAGGTTTTTCCAGTTTTTTGATTGACGTTAGAAATTCATAGTTAAATACATAATTTTTCGCTGTTCCCGTGTCAATAAGTAATTTAAGTTCTTTCCCATTACGTATTTTAATTAACATATACGGCAATTGAGAATTGTTATTTAAAAATTTAGTGCGACTACCCTTGGAAGTATTCTTCATTCCTTCACTTTCATATATTTGGAAATGATTCACATGCTGACCACAATTATTTTGTCTATTATTATTACTATTATTATTGTTCTGTCTTTGGGGATTTCCTGATCTTGTTCTATAGTCAGAACGATTGAAATTTATTAAACGCGTTTGCTGCCTATTATTATGCGCGTTGTTTAGCCGAGAAAAGTTGGGATCAACATCCATAGGCTCTGGTTGTGGTTGTGACAAGACTGTCCTTTCATGATTATGTGCTGTGCGTATTGAGGATGAGCTATTCGGCAAGAACCACGTTGTTGATTCATTTCTAATTCTTGTGCTAAGGCTAAAGCGGTTGATAAATCTGCCGGGCGACTTGAAAACAAAATATCATTAAGGGGTCGATTTAACCCTGAAATAAAAATACGCAAGGCAGCATTCCTATACTTCTCATTAAGAAGTTTCAAGGCTTCTCTGTCCCTGTTATATTGCATAACTGCTTTATTTGTAAGGAGTGTCAGATGCTTCTCTACTGAAACGTAATAGTCCGTAATGGATCGTATTCCCTGTCGCAAAGTGAAGAGTTCTTGCTCTAGAAGATATAACGGTCTTTTGTCCGAGTATGTTTGGTCAAGCCTTGCTATTATAGCATCAAAATTCAGGGGCGTGCTAAATGATGATAACATGGTATCCGCCGCTCCTGTTATTTTATTTCGTATTATAGCTATGGCTTGATAATACTTTTTGAGCCTAAGTATTTTTCATAAGGCTTCATAGCTGCTTTTGCAGACTGTCGCCATGATGGATATCGAACCGACTCACCGGAAAACTCGGGTACAGTCTTCACAACGTCGAGTCCAATATCTCATTGGATATTTGTATCTATGTCTATGTTCTCGTACCTCAAAACTTTTGATGGAGAAACATTTAAACTCAACGCGTCAAAATTAGCTTGCACCTGCCTAATCTGTTCAGATATGCGCTGTTCCAGCTGACTTGCTACAGTTGTAGTGATTTGAGTAAACAAATCGGTAATGGCTTCTACCGTTAACGACATTTTACACCTATTTTTTCCGCTTGTCACAAATGTTGTTTATTTTCACCAAACTTTGCAAAGTTGGATCTTATTCCTAGCGTACAATTTCAATTCTCTTAGATAATAGGTATGCTTACATTAAGTACAGCTTCATGTCCCGTTGTCCTGGCGTGGAATTGTTGACTTCTTTTTTCTTCCCGATTGTCCTTGGCGTGGGATTGTTGACCTCCTTTTTCTTCTCGATGCACGATTTTTCGACTTCACTTGATTTTGAGTTGTTTTTTTAGGGTGTTCTTCTGCTGTTCTATTATCCTGACATAAGGATTTTGGGAACAGACTTACAAAAACTCGTTGGGCGCCAATTAAATAAATGATTAAACGCGGTGCTCTGCGCTCAGTGGTCCATTTATTCTGGTTCCTCTCGACGTCGCGCAGGTCAGTTGTTTTCCTATCTACTCCTAACAAAGGAAGGGAAATATTTATGGTTTTGGGACTATTTGTATTTACATTCTATTATTCTCATTTTTACTGATAATCAATAGCAGGGATGGGCAAAGTCATAGCAGGTGCTAAAAGAGCGTAAGTGATCGTATACGTATACACAAAGATTGTCACTAACACGCACAAACGAAGAGCGTAAAACGAGCACTTACGATGGGACGAACTTTGTCACAAAGCGATAGTGAAATCAGTCTGCAATCAGAAGTCAAGCTGAATAGATCTGTACGCATTACTTTATGATTTATGAATGTACGTATCTGCGAGTACTCGTATTGGATACATAAATATGGCAAAGTTAATATCGTTCAAGGCTGAGTGGGAATTCGAATTTTTTATACTCTCGCAACAAAGTTGCTAAGGAGAGTATTATAGTTTTGTTCACATAACGGTTGTTTGTAAGTCCTAAAACTGAAAGAGTCGGATATAGGGTTATATATACCAAAGTGATCAGGGTGACGAGTAGAGTTGAAATCCGGACGTCTGTCTGTCCGTCCGTCCGTCTGTCCGTCCGACTGTCCGTGCAAGCTGTAACTTGAGTAAAAATTGAGATATCATGATGAAACTTGGTACACGTATTTCTTGGCTCCGTAAGAAGTTTAAGTTCGAAGATGGGCAAAATAGGCCTACTGCCACGCCCACAAAATGGCGGAAACCGAAAACCTATAAAGTGTCATAACTAAGCCATAAACAAAGATATTAAAGCGAAATTTGGCACAAAGGATCGCATTAGGGAGGGGCATATTTGGACGCAATTTTTTTGGAAAAGTGGGCGTGGCCCCGCCCCCTACTAAGTTTTTTGTACATATCTCGGAAACTACTATAGCTATGTCAACCAAACTCTACACAGTCGTTTTCTTCAGGCATTTCCATATACAGTTCAAAAATGGAAGAAATCGGATAATAACCACGCCCACCTCCCATACAAAGGTTATGTTGAAAATCACTAAAAGTGCTTTAACCGACTAACAAAAAACGTCAGAAACACTAAATTTTACGAAAGAAATTGCAGCAGGAAGCTGCATCCAGGCTTTTTTTTAAAAATTGAAAATGGGCGTGGCCTCGCCCACTTATGGACCAAAGACCATATCTCAGGAACTACTAGAACATTTAACTGTTAACAAAACTTTTGTTAATACATATTAAAAAGAAATAGGACCATTACATAAAAGGGTCATGATTTCTTATGATTTTCCAGTTAACTATCTTCGACTAACCGCGCCAGTTTTATTTTAAACCAAGTTTAAAGGAAATAAGTGCTTCTTCCAAACTGCTTTTAGAAAAAAATATCCGGTTATGTCAGGTAAGAGCATTTACAAAAATCACTTGAGACGAAAAATTTCACAAAATTTTTAACCTATTACTACTTAAGTTCCTTTTTCAAACATTTTAATGACACAAATCAGACTTAAGTGGATAATCTAAAATTCATTTTTATTTATAAAACACAAAATATGCAAGTTCTTTGTGTAATTTACAATAGAAAACTCATAAGTAAAGATATAAAATAATTTGCATTTAACAAAAGAATTTTTAAACAATAAAAGAAAATTAACATCAGTAATACAATAAAATAAATAGGCACTTCAATACAGATGCATATATAAACACAAACAAATATATATTTTTGGATTTTATTAATTAAATTTTTAGAGATTTTCTTCAATTTCGTCCAAATCTGAATCTATTTCAACTACGGATTCTAGTTCAACTTTAAGATTTCGGTAAAAACTGTACAGCTCTGGGTTGACCAACGGCAACATATCTAGCAAATCGCGTTTTTTGTTTGCAGAAATAGGGATAGGACCCGTATAAGATTTTGCAAGCTCATAGTTTTGATCTCTTTTACGCCGTGCTTTTAAGTTTAATTCCTTAAATGAATCGTCCAAGTCAAGATAATATTTGTAGCGTATCAGTCCAGGCTCCTTTTTCACATACCGCAAACACCTTACAAACTTCCACTCAAACTATTCAACTAAAAAATTGTAAGAAATAATAAATAAGAAATAAACAAAATACTAATATTAATACTATTACTTATAAGTAAAATACTAACCTTCGGTGTTATTGCTTCTCCAGGTATATTTGCCTTTCATCAATGCATTGAAATTGTAGAATTCTTCTTGCTTCATCTCCTGAGTAATATACTTTTTGTTTGTAGAAGCAATTAAATTTGACCAGTCATAGGGAGGTTGATTAGAAACAGAAGTGTATTTCTTTTTTTTTCTATCTGTGCGTGAACTGTATCACATTCTAGATGGGTATGACTAACAACCAGAAACTTGTGATCAATTGTTTCAATTGTGGGATGATCTTCCAACACCTTTGCAAACATAGCACAAATATACGAGTTACGATTTTGACCCGTGCATGAATCACTGTATAAAATTACATGTTTTACGTCATTAGATAAGCTTGCCAGGCACTTATAAATGCAAGAGCCGATGACATTAGCTCCGCGCTTCGCAATAGCTTCATGCCAAATGTAGCAGTTGGCCTTGTTGGTGGCACCATCATGAATAGTTAAGTTGAAGGTCCACAAGGGACGTTTATAAAAAAACATTGAAACTTTCAAATAAGGCGTTGGCAGACACTGATGCAGGTCGAAAGAAGGTGCAGGTCACAGACTTATCTTGACGGGAGAGTTCTTTGTCCCTTTTCTTACAGTCATATGCGAAATCAGCAGCATCATGGTGGTTTTTTAATTGTAAAGTAATCTCAGATTTTTCCTCCATATTCTCAGTGTTTTTAGTTTTTTCTTTCAATGTTTCGCATTGGGTACATAAATCAAGCTGGGGTTTTTTTAATTTAATGTCTAAAGTTTTAAATATTTCCTGAAATTTTAATTCTGACACTGGATTAGAAATATTTTCTATATACAATCTATAGAGTGATGCCTGATTAAGTCCTCGTTGGAAATAGATCTTGGTAGTATGACGCCGACTGTAATGGCTTTCATATTTTGGTATAGAGTTTATAAAGTTCAAAAGTTCGTTATGCTTCTCAACCGTAAGCTTGTTGCTTGGAGCACTCCATCCCTGGCGGTCATTAGGAGGGACTCCGCCGTATTCCGGTTGTGTTTTGTACATACAAATAGTTTTGATTCTCTGTTCTGTTTCGCCATACAATTGAAGGAAACATTTCTTGCACACTTTTGTGTTTTCGGAATTAGTTTCGAAATGGTAAATAAAAACGTACTCTCTTTTGTTCGGGTTATCTAAGGTGGCAGTTTTTTGTGCTGAACGTCAATTAGGCTTGATGGTATTTGCCGACGTGAGTTATAGTCCCTATTCCAATAACTTTTAAAGAGGATGGTTTGTTCTTCGAAGCTAATTTTTGTTTTGCATTTCATTCCAAATTCCCCCAGAACTTGTATATTTGTGTAATCACTGCAGTTTTTCTAGACTTTTTGTATTCCTTGTTTAAATTTCTACCTGGCTTTTTAGTTTGTTTTGGTGATTTATTAGGAGTAGAAAAAAGCTCGGCCTCATTCAAACCAGGTGAGACAAAATTATTGATGTTCGCTTCTAATACATTTGCCATAATTTGTATGCTTTCAGTGGTGGCATTCAGCTCAAAATTTTCACTTGAAGGTACAAAATCTGAGTCTAAAAAATCCATTTCATGAAAGACGTCTTCTTCACACTCGCTTTGACTTGTAAATTCATCAGAAACCTTGCGTTGTTGCGACTCAGAACGAACACGTGATGTGCTAACTTCAAAGGAAAGTGGGGTTAAATCACAGTCCGTAACTCGCATTTGCTGATCTGCCACTAAACTTTCAGAGGTTGTCTCTGTTGAATTGGATTTTAACAGCGTTTGAAAAACTACGCTACTCTCGTAGCATTTCATTTTACTCTTGCTACAGCTCTCACTTTGTCGGGAGCCGCAGCATAGCCGTAGCATAACAATGTAAAGTATGTGCTCTACTCTGCTCCGAGTTTTGTTAGGTAAAAACTATAGCTGGAGCGGGAGCAAAAATTAAATTCTGCGCTATGCTCTGGCGTAGCGGTAGCAAAAAATTGGGAGCGGTAGCACAGCGGAGCAAATGAAAATTTTCATGTGCTACAGCTCCCGAATGCGTTTGTTGTTTTTTTTTTCTTTTTTGCTATTTTCTGGCATAATATTTGAATTAATTGAATAATTCAAACAAAACAATGTTATGCAAATCATTGCTATGCTATCAATAATTTTAGAAATTTTGCTGCTACGGAGTAGTAAATGAGAACCCTGGATTTTAATATCTCTGTGTCTTTTTTTTGGCAATTTTCTTGCCATATTTGCAAGAATCTGTCCCCTTTTCATTGTAAAAACAACTTATCTGGCAAACTTTTTGTTATATTTGCATTTAAAAAAAACACCTAAGTTTAATTAAAATACCCACAGACTTAGCCTTTCTGTTCGGAGTTGATCATAAAATAATTTCTAAAATGAACTGAACTCCTTTTATATTGGTATTATTTCAAGTTCTGCCCGAGGAAAAAGCACTTACACCGAGTTAAGTTCTTTTTCCAAAAGCAAAATAAAAAAAAAGCGTCACATCAAGTTTACTTAAGATGGTTTTCTAAACGATAGTTAGAGGTTTATTTAGAATGTTTTTTCTCTTTTCTATCTTATCTGACTTAAGTTGTTTTCGCAAATGCACTAGGAAAAAATATCGACTTAAGATGCTTTTTCAAAATTCATATCTCCGTCGCTAATCACGCTATCAGTACGCCGATAAGACAGAAATGACCGTTATGAAAATGTGCTTTTATGATAAAGAAATTGGAAAACTTACTTATCTCGACTTAAGCGGGTTTTCCAAAAGTCCACAGATTTTATGAGCGCCGTTTGGTTGTGGTCGTGCCCATCCCTGATCATAAGTATTTGAACACATGTGTGACTATCTATAACTAGTACTTATAACTATATATAAATATTTATGTTTTCTCAGCTGCACTTACATAGATTGTAAACAATGTATCTGTAAACATGTACATATAACCAAATACATGTGTAACTGTCTATAACTCGTGTTCACGAGTTTGGAAACCATCCGCTCTGTTTGTGTTAACGCCAGACCAAAAAACAAAAATGTGGTTTACCAAAGAGCACTTCAATGAAACGGATAATTTGCGGAAACGTATAACGCTTTGATTTAGTATTTACTTTGGATTCACTTTTATTTACTTAGATTAGTTCACTAATAAATAACACTTAATTTTTGTAATCGAAATGAATTCATTACTGTTGTGAAATTAAATACAATGTTTCCTTTTCAAATATAAAAAAAAAAAAATTTCTTCATCTTCTAATCACCAAACGAAATGTTAAATAAAACGAAGCCATCTGGTGGCGAAACGGAGTTCGCCGGGTTTGCTAGTATTCCATAATAATAATAATACAGCGTGGTGATCGTAACCATGGCCTGTATCGCCACGGCGACAATCATGTTTACCCGCGCCTATAGATGTTTCACATCAAAAACATTATTTCATTTCATTTTAATTTTCATACGCATCTACATATTAGTAAGTACAATTCAAATTCAAATCGTGATCTTATCGTTTATCAGTAATATAATGTGCGCGCACTGCTTTATATACACATACATTCATATTATATGTACATTAGGGTGATTCAAAAAAATTTTTTTTTTTCAATTGGTACTCGCAAAAATAGGTTCCTAGACACCTCTAAGAAAGCCTCTCCAAATATGAGTTTTTAATTGTAACGGGAAGGTCCTCCGCCTAACGGTTTTCTATATTTTCTTATTATCAGATAGAAAAATTTATATCTCGCTTCCAACTACTTGAAGAAATATCTTGTTAATTAGGTTTTGTCCTCTCCTATATCTTGTATCCTTAATTTGTAGTTGTTCTAAATAAAGTTTCTATGGGTTCCATTTCTGAGAAAATTTATTATAAAGTACTTCGAATGGTTTCTTATTAGTTACCGAATGTATAGTTTTATTATATTGTTGGACAGCTCTAAATATTGATTCTGTAAAGCTTATTAAGTTATATTCTTGTTTAATACATTGCGAAATTTCAATTATTGTTGAATGCGTTTGTTCAATTATAATTCCTTGGTCTTCTCTGTTTGTTAAATCAATTGCAAAATTTTTCGTATATATGAATTTATTAGTAAATGTTTCTCTTATTTTCCCTTGTATTTCGTATAGATCCTCTATTTAGCAATATATTGCCGTAACTATACTTGGTTTGATGTATTCCTTTAATATTGTGATTAAATTATCAACTGTATAATATTCAATTAAATGTCTTATTTTTCCAAATTCTTGAATTTGCTCATGTATTGTAAATCTATTTTTACTTAGTAAAATTTGTTGTTTAAATTGGTTTAATGGTTTTTTTTTGTCTCGGGTATCTGAGTATGATCACTACTTTCAGCTGAATGTTGAGTTCCTGTGGTTGACGATTCGTCAGATAAATTATTAAGAAATTGTCGTGATAAAGTATCTGCT
>NW_026089624.1:25442375-25462803 GCF_024586455.1 Bactrocera neohumeralis | reverse complement strand
TAGACCTTCACGAACCGAACAAGCTTTTTTTAAGCTCGGGCGCCAATTATTGCCGGTTAAATTGAAACGGCTAAACAATTTGCATTTTTTTGGTCAAGATGACCTTTATTGTTAATTTTTCTGCTAAGACTAAATTACAATTTCAATTATCAATTATTTATAACTTAAAAATTACTTATGCTAGCACTATTGATTTATTTATTTATGTCTCGTTATTCCGCGTGTGCCGCATGTTGATTTGTTAATTGCTCGACAATTGTTGCAATGGTTGCATTATTGTTGGTAAGCATCAGTTCCTGGCTGTAGTTTATACTGCGCGTGCCGGATGTTGATTGGTATATTGTTTACCCAGCATTATTCTGTTTATCACAGTTAACTTTAATGTTGCTAACTTGTACACTTATTGTTTCATACGAAATCTCTGTTGTGACTGGCTGAAACTCACGCTTTGTCAAAATGTCCATGTGTCGAAGGACTGATGCGAAGACAAAGTGTCACAACATTGTGTTGTTTGTAGAAAATCCGACCTGTGCCGAAAAACACAAACGAACGAACGTGGATTGTCACGATTCCCCTTGCCACTGTAACAGCTTCGCCAACAAGCCAGCGTGAATCTATATGTATGTAGTTTTCTGTATGAGCTTACTTACCTATCGACGCAGATTTTTGCCAGTCGCGGGAAAATATTTTAGATTTGGAAAATATTTTAAATCGACAAGAACTATGTTGTCACTTTTGTCACTTATTTCTGTGCTTGGCGGGTATGACACTTTTCCCTTCTACAAGAATCATCAGAAATTGTTCAATTTATAATTTTTATACTCTCGCAACAAAGTTGCTAAGGAGAGTATTTCTTGACTCCATAAAAAGGTAAAGTTCGAAGATGGGTAAAATCGGCCCACTGCCACGCCCACAAAATGGCGGAAACCCGAAAACCTATAAAGTGTCATAACTAAGCTATAAATAAAGATATTAAAGTGAAATTTGGCAAAAAGGATCGCATTAGGGAGGGGCATATTTGGGCTTAATTTTTTTGGAAAAGTGGGCGTGGCCCCGCCCCCTACTAAGTTTTTTGTACATATCTCGGAAATAACTATAGCTATGCCAGCCAAACTCTATAGAGTCGTTTCCTTCAGGCATTTCCATATACAGTTTAAAAATAGAAGAAATCGGATAATAACCACGCCCACCTTCCATACAAAGGTTATGTTGAAAATCACTAAAAGTGCGTTAACCGACTAACAAAAAACGTCAGAAACACTAAATTTTAAGGGAGAAATGGCAGAAGGAAGCTGCACTCAGGTTTTTTTTTTTAATTGAAAATGGGAGTGGCGTCACCCACTTATGGACCAAAAGCCATATCTCAGGAACTACTTCACCGATTTCAGCGATAATATATACATTAGGAACCAATGATGATAGCGGAATAAAACTTTACACAAATACGGTATTTGAAAAATATGTAAATGACAGATAATGAAATTTCCATTATCACTTTATCATGCGAGAGTATAAAATGTTCGGTGACAGCCGAACTTAGCCCTTCGTTACTTGCTATATATTGCCATCGTCGCGAAAAGACGCTTTCAGGCAAGGGCATGTTCGGGGTGATGTGATAGTGTCTGCTTTTATGAATAAAGCGAGTTTGTGTTTTTCTACAAATTTGGGCATCGACTATTTGGCTGCCATATTGACTTTTGCCGCTGCTGATGCTATTTGAGACGTTTGTTGTTTTTGTAGAACAATGTTTGCAGTTTTTGTGGGCGACATTTTATGCATAAGTTAACATAGCAGCTAGTAGCCCATATGCTGCTACTCTTGAAATATGTGCTGGGTTAATTTGTCTAACTAGAGCGCTAATGATCATTAAATGAAATGTTTTTGATAACAGAGTATCAAAACCGGCTTAGCACTTTATTTGTTTTTACTTGTGCGGGCGGTTTGAAACAATGGGACTTTGCTAAGGAATGCGGAATTACGGTACATCAATAGCATGAAGTGTAATAAGAGGCTATAGTTAGAAGCAATTAATATTAAGTGATGAGTTGTAAAGTTGGAGTTGAAAAAGCGAGTCATATCGCAGTGCATAAAAAACCCAATAACAAAACAATTTGTAACTGGTACCCAACGGGTGGGCTTAAAAGAACTAAGGACTCAATAATCCCTAAGGATCTGGCTGACTTGTATCAACATAAAAAATCCGACTATAAAGAGACGAAGAAGCCTAAAATTCTAAGGACCACACCTTCATTTATTAAAAACTTGGATCTGGTTGACGTGTATCAACATAGAAAACCCTACCAATAAAATAAGACGAGGAAGCTTGAAATTCTAAGGAGCTGACTGTACTACATTTATACTTACATATTAAAAAACTGTAAGTGCTCTATCAAACTATTTTCAAGTGGTTTTCAGTAAATTCTGCCATAAAAATATTAGATTAGAAGCAACATTCTGACAAGTGAATTTTACTAATTAGCAAAAAAGTTTATAAAGGTTTTTTTATTTAACCTGTTATTAAACTCCTAACTGCCAATCAAAATTCTCAATAACTTAAAAAAGTGTATTGAATCTTGACATTCTTTTCGTTTAATGAAGTAAATTTTCAAACATTTTTTATTTTTTTTTTTTAACAAGCATTGCTTGTATTTTCCTATTCGAATTTTAGTTAATACTATAAAATTTAACTTAATTCTGAAGTGTTGCCTTTGTGAATTATTGCCGTCAAAGCAAATATATTCGAAATATACTTTGTTGAAAATATGTACTTACGAATCTGTATTCAAATTATTTTTTCCATTTCGAAGACAATAATTGACATATTATTTTGAATGCATATTTTAAACGCTATAATTGATCTGTTCGCTGTGATTTCTAAGAAGCCTTTTGGACTGCAAGAAGACCTTTTCTCGACAAAATGGTCGCAATTGGTCGCCTCCAACCTCCAAGTGTTGAGTCGTACCAACCAGTTTCAATTAACCCTTTAGCTGCAGAATATAATGTAAGCCTAGACTTAATAAAATCGCTACCCGAATTCAAGGGCGATTCTATATCTTATCCAGCTTGGCGAAGTGCAGCAGTATTCGCCATGAATTATTATACATGGGTATATTAAGAAATAGAATTGTTAGTTCGGCCAACTCTATTCTTGCCTCGTTCAATACTGTTCTAAATTTTAAAGCTATTTTAGCCAGGTTGGATCAGGAGTATTCAGATAAGAAACCATTGTATGTTCTGGAAAATGAACTTAGTATCCTCAGACAGGGAAATTCATGTATTGATGACTTCTACAGCAAAGTGGAAAAACAACTTTCTCTTATAATAAATAAACATATTATAAGCCACACTGGTAGGAATGATATAATTGCAGCTTTGAATGAACGAGCCAGGGAAAATGCTCTACGTGTTTTTATATCAGGATTACATCGCCCAATGTGCGATATTCTCTTTTCCGCTAGACCTAAAAACCTACCAATGCCCTTGCCATTGTTCAGGGGCTACAAACCAACCATAGGCGAATGCAGTTCGCGAAAACCTTTGCGGTAGGTAACACGTTTCGACCAAATAGGCCAGCTTTAAGGCCCCAGCGCCAAGTCATGGATCATAATAACCCATTGTTCCCATGCATCGATCACAGTACCGTAACCAGGCGAGATTCCATGGAAGTCGACAATGGCACAAGTTTCTATAAGCAGAGGACTAACCCTCAAAATACAGCAAGCGTACCACAACATAACTCATCGCAACATCAAATGCCCAAATATGTTGGTAAACCACAGCTCTTAAATTCCGATTTGCCAGTAGCGTTCAGGTCGCTCATCATTTCAAAAAAATCAAAAAGTTAATTTTATGCCAGAAGAAACAAGTTTTTTTTTGGACGACGAAAAATATAAAGACTGCACTGATAGCTTTTATTACGAAACTGATTATTTAAACGAGTATGGAAATAACTATATTTCTAATAATGATCAAAATGTTAGTGATGAAAATACCGGTGAGTAATTTAATCATTTAAACTGATATCGCTCCTGCCGTTTGTTACAAAAAAAGACAAAAACGGCCAGGAGCTGAGAATTTTGATAGATACAGGGACGTCAAAAAATTACATCAAGAACCTCCCTTCTATTCAAGGTATTAAACCCGTGGATAAACCTTTTAAATTGTCATCAATAAACGGACAAAATATAATTAACCGAAAATGCCTAATTAACATTTTAGATAATACCTCTACGTTTTTCTTGCTTTCGAATCTAAAAACGTTCGATGGTATCATAGGGTATTATTTCCTAGAAAAACTTTGATGCGAAAATTGATACTGGTAAGGGGTATTTATTTACCGAAACGGTAAAGTTAAATTACAATACTTATCGTGTAATCAGGTTAATTCAATTGTAATAGAAGAAGAGTCTGTACCTCCGTTAGTTCAAACGAGATTTCGTAAAATTATAGAAAAGAACAGTGACGCTTTCGCCGATCCTAATAGGGCGTTGCCATATAATACCACTATAAAATAGGGTGGGTCGACTCCGGACTTTTTTCGATTCAGGATTTCTAATAGTGCGGAAAAGTTGCCTTAGTACTTCTTGATTCCAATGCAACTTTTTGTTTTGAGATGCTACCGAAATGCTATATGTGATCATGGCCGTAGGACGAACCGTTCCCGAGATACGAGCGAAAATGCGGCGCGCCACAGCGCAAGGTGAAAATCGGCTTGCGGCCACACTTCTTGACGTTGATTTCGCCGAGTGCTATCACTCAGCCGCAAAGACAATACACTTAGACAAGTCAGCGAAGGTGAAAAGTACTACCGCGACACTGTCAAAGAGGAACATATTTCTCTTATAGCGGAACCTGGTTGTCATTACTTTGGCCACGTCACCTCTCCTTCCGGGTCAGCTGAGGATGAGACGCAAGCTATATGGCAACATTTAAAAGACAATTCAGTTGATATGGAACATCTAGAAGTTGTCGGTGCTGATGGCACCAACACGAACATAGGTTGGAAAGGTGGAATCATTCGGAAACTAGAAGAAAGAATAGGTAGGCCATTACAGTGGGTTGTTTGTCTTCTACATTTCAACGAACTTCCATTTCGTGCTCTTTTCGAACACATAGATGGTGTCTCAAAGAGTCCAAATACATTCTCTGGCGACATAGGTAAACTGCTCCGTGATTGTGAGAAGTTGCCTGTTGTCAAATTTGAAAGTTTTCCATCCTGGCAATTACCTTCTGAGGTTATTAATCCGACCCAACTTAGCACAGACCAAGCTTATCTCTATAAAATAGCAGAAGCTGTTATTTCCGGTCAATGTTCCTCAGATTTAGCGTCGATGCATTTAGGTAACATCTGCAAATCTCGCTGGCTCACCTGTGCAAATAGACTTCTGAGATTATACATTTCTACTGACAAACCAACAATGGAAATAAAGATTTTGGTCAAGTACATACTTACAGTTTACTCACCTTTGTGGTTCTCAATAAGATTCAACAGTTCAATCAAAGATGGCTCGCGCCATCTCTATGCTGCAATTCAAAGGTCGAGATACTTACCTGCTAAACTGCGCAAGGTTGTCGAATCATCCATTCAACAGAATGCTTTCTTTGCTCTTCCAGAAAACATTCTCCTTAATATGATGACTGACGAACGGATAGAAGTCAGATAGTTGGCCCGTGACTGTCTTCTGGCAGCCAGAGAAGCAGAGTCTGACACTGTAAATGGAAGGGTTAGATGTAATAAAGTGCCAAAGCTGAACTTCAAAGCTAATAATTATTACGATATGATTAACTGGAAGACTATCACCTTGACTGTTCCACCAGTTCTTTGTTCAGTTTCTAACGAAGAACTCATAAAAGGGCTGTCCGGAGACAATGCAGAGGTATGGAAATTTAGTGATTTCCCCTCTCACACCGTGGCAGTCGAGAGAACCGTCAAACTGGTGACAGAGGCATCTTCTAAAGTTATTGGCCCCCAATCTCGTGATCGTTTTATACGCTCTACACTGAAATCTAGGCAACAAGTGCCAAAGTTTAATGCAAAATCTGATTTTATCAATAAATTTGACACAGATTCAGACTAAAACAAGCCTGACGTATGGCTGGTTGGTTGGGTTGGGCTTGGGAGGATCCCGAAGAGCAGCCACCTCCACGCGGTGGGTTCTGGGTGACCAATACAGGTTGGCTGAGAGCTGCAACAATTTTCACCTTGCGCTGCGGCCCGCCGCCTTTTCGCTCGTATCTCGGGAACGGTTCGTCCTACGGCCATGATCACAACCATTTCGGTAGCAAATGACTTGACAAATAACTTTTGTTTTGTACATTCAGGTAGGTAGACAATTTCACGATTTTAGGCGAATTTCCGAAATTGCAAGGCCGGAGTTGGGGTTGAAGATGCAATCCGATCTCAAAACAAAAAGTTGCATCGGAATCAGGAAGTACTATGGCAACTTTTCCGCACAATTAGAAATCCCGAATCGAAAAAAGTCCGGAATCAACCCACCCCACTGTAAAAGCCAAAATTCGAACAGATATTAATGACCCGATATATAGTAAAAGTTATCCGTACCCGATTTCTGTGGCTCCATTCATCAATAGCGAAATAAAAAATTTACTCAGAGATGGTATAATTAGGGAATCGTGTTAACCATTCAATTCTCCAGTTCACGTAGTTAGCAAAAAAGGTTTTGAGGAAGATGGTAAACCTAAATTAAGGATGGTGATAGACTTCAGGAAATTGAACGAGAAAACAATCGCAAATCAATACCCCATACCGGAAACAAACGTAATCTTGGCCAATTTAGGTAGATCCAAATTTTTTACAACATTAGACCTTAAGTCAGGGTTCCATCAAATTTTATGAAGTGAGGAAGACAGACAGAAAACGGCGTTCAATAAAAATAATGGAAAATACGATTTTTGTAGGTTGCCTTTTGATCTGAAAAACGCACCAAGTATTTTTCAGAGGGCCATTGATGATATTTTACGCCAGGAAATAGGAAAATATGTACTGCCATGTTTATGTCGATGACATAGTTATATATTCCCCAAACAAAGAGTCACATTTACATCACATCGATTGTATCCTTCAGAAACTCGAAAAAGCGGGAAAGAGAGTGTCTGTCGAAAAATCGAGATTCTTTAAAACTGAAGTGGAATTTTTGGGATTCCTTGTATCTGAGAAAGGCATTAAAACTTGCCGAGATAAGATTTACGACATCATAAACTATGAACAACCAAGAACTCTTCGAGCACTACATTCATTCCTTGGTTTATCTGGGTACTACCGTCGTTTTGTGAAAGATTATACTGCAATTGTAAAACCTTTGACAGTTTATCTTCGTAGTGAAAATGGACAAGTGGGTGCCAAAAGTTACAAAAACTTTAGAATAGATTTTGACCCAGACGCCCTATGCGCATTCGAAAAATTAAAGAAAATATTAGCCTCCGAGGACGTGCTTCTCCAATATCCTGACTACCAAAAACCCTTTGAGCTTACCACGGATGCTTCCTCTACTGCCTTAGGCGCAGTTTTATCGCAAAATGGGCGACTTATAACCATGATATAACGAACACTTTCTGCCAGTGAACAAAATTATGCCACCAACGACCGGAAGCTCCTAGCAATTGTATGGGCACTGAAGAAACTTCGTCACTACTTGTACGGAATTAAGGACGTCCATATTTTCACTGCTATTTTCACATTTCCAACCGCTTATATTTGCTATATCTGAAAAGAATCTCAATTCCAAGATGAAGAGGTGGAGATCATTTGTAGAGGGATTTTCTCCTACTTTTCATTTCAAACCCGGAAAAGACAATAAGGTAGCTGACGCACTTTCGCGACAGTTTACCTACACTTTGAATGATAACGCCTCTAACGAAACCGTGCACAGCGAGGAATCTTCTACCAATACAATTAAAACGGTTAACTGTCCAGTCAATTAATTTAAAACTGAGCTTGTGCTCTCAAAGTATACCTCATTTAGTAAATGAACCAAAATACTATTCCAAAAATATATTCGCTACAAAATAACATTTACCACTATTGAAGATCTCTTACAATGTTTAAAAGGCGTCATAAATACAAACGCCACAAATGTAATCCATTGCGATCTTCCAACCCTAGCAGAAATACAAAATACATTAGTATCGGCCTTTCCTGGTACTAAATTTTTCTATACCGAAATCATGGTCATTTCATTTCATTCATTTACCTAATGAAAATGATCAGCTGGAAGTGATAGCAACAGAGCATAATCGAGCTCATCGTGGCTTACACGAAAATTTTCGCCAAATTTCCAGTAACTATTTTTTTCCAAACATAAAAAAAATATTGAAAATATGCTAACTGCAAGATATGCTTGGAAAATAAATACCAACGTCAACCACCTGATCCGGGAATTGGTAAATCTCCTATTCCAAACCTTCCAGGAGAAATTCTCCATTTAGACATTTTTATAACTGGTAAGCAACTTTTCTTGACGTGTGTAGACAAATTTTCTAAATTTGCTATCGTAAAGCCAATTGCTTCAAGGACAACAGTAGATGTTAAGAATGCCTTATTAGAAATTTTGTTAGTATTTAGTAACACAAATACCATCGTTTCTGATAACGATAAGGCGTTTCAATCGAATACCATAAAATCGTTACTTAGGGATAATTTCGGAATAGATCAATTTTTTGTACCCACCCTTCATAGTGAAAGTAATGGTTAGGTGGAAAGGTTTCATTCCACATTATTGGAAATATCACGGTACATAAGAGAGCAACAAAAACTGGATGCTGTAATTGAATTGGTACTTTTAGCAGCATATAAATATAATTATAGCATACACTCGGTAACCAAAGCGAGGCCAACCTTTATCTTTCACAATTTCTCGGAAGAAAATCTAATTGAGATAAGAAAACGGCTACTTAAAACTCAGAAGAAAACTTTGCATAGGAATAATAAAGATAAAACATTGAAAACTTATAATCCTGGAGAAAAGGTTTTTTGAGGCGAAATAAAAGGCTTGGGAATAAATTCGATAAGGTCTTCGTGGTTCATCATTGGTTCCTAATGTATATATATATTATACAGAGAAGGCATCAGATGGAATTCAAAATAGCGTTATTTTGGAAGATGGCGTGGTTGTGAACCGATTTCACCCATATTTCGTTCATGTTATCAGGGTGTTAAGAAAATATTATATACCGAATTTCGTTGAAATCGGTGGAGTAGTTCCATTTTCAATTTTCCTTCCATCTGCCATTTCTTCCGTAAAATTTAGTGTCAACGTCAAACGTCATTGTTAGTCGGTTAACGCACTTTTAGTGATTTCCAACACAACCTTTGTATGGGAGGTGGGCGTGGTTATTATCCGATTTCTGCCATTTGTGAACTGTATATGGTAATGCCTGAAGTAAACAACTCTATAGAGTTTGGTTGACATAGCTATAGTAGTTTCTGAGATATATACAAAAAACTTAGTAGGGGGCGGGGCCACGCCCACTTTTCCAAAAAAATTGCGTCCAAATATGCCCCTCCCTAATGCGATCCTTTGTGCCAAACTTCACTTTAATATCTTTATTTATGGCTTAGTTATGATACTTTATAGGTTTTCGGTTTCCGCCAGTTTGTGGGCGTGGCAGTGGGTGATTTTGCCCATCTTCGAACTTTACCTTCTTATGGAGCCAAGAAATACGTGTACCAAGTTTCATCATGATATCTCAATTTTTACTCAAGTTACAGCTTGCACGGACGGACGGACAGACAGACATCCGGATTTCAACTCTACTCGTCACTCTGATCACTTTGGTATACATAACCCTATATCTGACTCTTTTAGTTTTAGGACTTGCAAACAACCGTTATGTGAACAAAACTATAATACTCTCCTTAGCAACTTTGATGCGAGATTATAAAAAAACCACTTCTTTATGATTTGAAACATCACATTATTTTTCGTAAAACACGTAAATATGTACATATTTACATAGCATAACTCTATTGAAAATTGAAGACCTAATTTGCATTCTAAATATTCTAAGTCTAAAACATTGATATCGATAGAATTTAAGCCTTTAATTTGCATCATTATGCTTACATGCTCTGAAAAAAAAGTATCAGCACACCTAACGAACCGAGGACGTTTCGCACTTAAGATGGGGAGTAGTTAACATAGCAGCTAGTATCCCATGTGCTGTTATTCTTGAGATATGTGCTGGGTTAATTTGTCTTACTAGAGCGCTAATGATCATTAAATGAAATATTTTTGATAACAGAATATCAAAACCCGCTTAGCACTTTATTTGTTTTCACTTGTACGGGCGGTTTAAAACAATGGGACTTTGCTAAGGAATGCGGAATTACGGTACATCAATAGCATGATGTGTAATAATAGGCTAGAGTTAGAAGCATTTAGTATTAAGTAATCAGTTGTAAAGTTGGAGTTAAAAAAGCGAGTCATATCGCAGTGAATAAAAACCCAATAACAAAACAATTTGTAACTTATATAGGTTTGTGTATACATTATTTTTCCGCAATAAAATACACACATACATATGTACATATAGAGCAGTGCGCGCACATGACTTTACTGATAAATCACAATATATGTATTGGTTTGAAAAGTACTCCGATATGCACCTTTGTAAATTATAAGAAAATAAACACTTTTTTGTGTTTATTACAAATGGTTAATTTTAAATGGAAATGAACTTGTTCCCATGAGTACCAGCTTAATACTAATTATATTCCTAAATTTATTGCCTAAAAATCAGCAAACTACATTCCCTGAAGCCATCCGCTGCCAGCTGCACTGCAGTTTCTTGTTTTTACCGGCGTAAGAATGCTAACTCGGGCCACACGCAACTTTTGCCGTAACATTGAACATTGTATACATTATTACGATAACTTCTTCTGACTCAGACCACCCGAAACTTTTGCCGTAACATTGATAAACATTCTTATGATAACTTATGCTGAGTTAGGCCACACGCAACCTTGCCGTAATATTAGACTGTTAAAAAGTCTTATGATAACTCCTCCCCTCCTAGGTGGAGTACGTCCACGGACCCTCTTGTTGGCAGCTGAGTGATGTTTTGTGCTACTCTTGCTTCTCTGTTTTCTAGCGGAGGTTATTAGGATCGGACACATGGCAATGACAGTTAATGCTATTAGGGTCAATGATGTTGTTGCCCATCCTGTCTTGTGTCTTGTGTTGTTGTTCTGTATTTCGAAGGGATATCATTTTGTTGTTATGTGCTACAGGTAGTACAGTTTTATTGAAAAGAATACGGTCAAGAAATACTCTAAACTTAGAAACCAATAACAAATCAGTTACGGTAACCTTGTTGAGTGACTCGATCTTCAAAATTGTATCTGATTCATCGTTATCAATATTTAATAACCCTAGCTGTGCCAGTGCGATTGATAAAGTTATATTATCCTATTTCTGGCCAAGAGAATGTCATAAAGGTGGCCGGTATCTATTTCCTTTATTTTTGTTGTATTCAAAATTTTATTTACTCTATTAGTTAACACTATAACTTGCTCTTTTAATTGGGAATTGATTGCTAATTGCCTATTGTTGGTCCAGTTACTGTTCGAAGGAGCTTGTCAATTCGTTCGAGGTCGGCCATCACCAATTTTGCCATGTGACTGTGTGGGTAAATTTGCAGGACAAAGCGGGTTTCAAGCGTCAATTCGGCATAGGCCGTGGGATTTGTTGTGTGCCTGATGTAACCGTATGAGTCCCATAGGACCATGTCGCCATCCGTAATCGGTAAATAGTCCGAGTGAGAGTAATCCACAATTTTGCCGTTGGTAAGTGTCGAAGCGAAAGATAGCGCAAGAATTAGCAGTCTAGATAAAGAAAGACGGGTGGAGATGAGGAAAGAACTTATAGTTATTGGCTTAAACTAACGCAGATTATGCTTATGAACTATCCTACCATTTACCCTAACCGTGGAGCCCAAATCTTCTCGGACCACACCTTCGTCATATAAGGGAGTGAGTTTATTTCCGAGGCGTTTATTTGAATTGATGAGAACTGTTTCGCCTACACCAAATGTTCTTTCTGCCAAGTTCTCGTTACGAATTTTTCGTGTTGCCTCGTGGGCATTTTCCACTTTATTTTTTGCCTGCTCGGTTTTTTCTACTTGCCTGGTAGACATCCACTGGTTTCTCGCCTATTACTGAGCGAATGCTCTTATGGTATTCAATTGTGGAGAGTAAAATTAGATCCGTTGTGTCCTCAATCCCGTTTTCCGATTTCAGGTATCTCGCGATTTCTCCAATGGTTCTGTGAAATCTCTCCACCTGCCCATTAGATGTACTGTGAAGGGGAGGAGTATACGATATCAATACTGAAGTCTCTAAGACAAGCTCTTATCGTGTTTGAATTAAGCGATTTCTCATTATCGCAGTATATGGTCCTGGTTCCCGTGAACAGATTGACCAGTTGCAAAATGCGTGGTTTAATGTCGATTATGGTTCTGGAAGGGATTGGTTGCACAACCGCAAATTTAGATAGTTTGTCCACGGAGGTAAGAAAATATGTAGAATTTGTGGTGAAGATGTCTAGAGGGAAGAGTTTCGCCAGGAAAAGTTGGTATGGGAGGTTTTCCTTTCGGATGCTTAATTGGGTGTCTTACGTATTTGGCTTTTGCGCAGATTTTGCAATTTACCGCCACTTCTCCTTCTTCTCCATTCTAGTGAAAAAATAATCCTGCAGTATTTGCTTAACGTTTTCCTGAGAAGCACGGTGAGCTCTCTTATGCTCCTGTACGATTATTTCCATTTGTTCGGTAGGGTCAAAAATGTCTGTTTTTATTTGTGTGGCGGAGTTTGGTGTTCGGGAAAGTGGTTATTAGCCAATGCTGAATCTGTGCTAGCAGAGGTAGCTCGCAATGAATACCATTAACTACATTTTATTTATTTTATTACTTCTGGCAGCATTTTGAACAAAGTTTCATTATCAGTAAATAAAGGGAAGTGACGTAATTTGTTTCCGATAAGCACAAATGTTTTCTTCCACGGATGATTGCCTGATTCCAAAATTAATTGGTTTCGATAGACATTTACCGGTTTAGAGACTGTTTCTAAAGTGTAGGTAAATGATTGCTCGTCGGCTACCAAATTATCTTTCCCTGGCTTATAGTAAAGTTTTGCGGTATATCTTTCTATGAAAGCTTTCCACCTTTTTGTTTTTGGGTTCGGGTTGCGATCTGACACCCCAAAGGTAAAGGGTTGATGGTCGGTGTAAATATTTAATTCCTTGACACCATATAAATAATGCGTAAAGCTTTTGAGGGCTGACAAAATGGCTAGAAGCTCCCGTTCATTAGTGGCAAAATGCTCTTCTTTTTTATCAAGTGTTCTCGAAATCATTGATTGGTCTACGTTCCTGGGAAAGCACCACTTCAAGGGCGTGTGAAGAGAAAGTCAGATCGAACGTTTTTCTAAAGTCTGCATATGCCTGCATAACGTCTTCTGTCATAAGTATATTTTTTAGTTTAGTAAAGACGTTCTTTTGATCTTGGTCCAATGACATTTCTATTGTTTTTTGTTTCGGAGGCGGACACTTTACCATATTCGCCTCTAAGGATATTGGTTAGAGGTTTTGCAATTTTAGCGTAGTCGCGAACAAAACATCTATAGTGTCCTGACATTCCTATAAATGACCGAGCACCCCTTAGAGTTTTTAGTTGCGGGAAGCTTCGAATTGCTTTAATTTTTTGTGAACAAGTTTTTATCCCCCTATTTGAAACCAAGGTATTCGAGTTCTGTTTTGAAAAATTTCGATTTTTCCACAGAATCTCTCATATTTGCTTCCAACGAGCTCCTTAAAACGGCTTCCACATACGCTAAATGGTCGTCTTGGGCTTCGGAAAAAATTATCACATCATCAATATAAACAAAGTAATATATGGCAATATTTTCCCTAAGGACGTCATCAGTTGCCCTCTGGAAAATGCTGGGTGCATTTTTTAGGCGAAAAGGAAGACAGCAGAATTCGTACTTGCCGTTGCAGACAGACAATGCGGTTTTTTCGTGATCCCTCTCATTGAGCTCAATTTGGTGAAACACCGACTTTAAGTGCAAGGTTGTAAACAGTTGTGCTTTGCCCAATTTTTATAATATAACACCTACATTCGGAATGGGGTATGAATCTTTTGTTGTCTATCTTCTTTCGTTTAGCGTATGAAAGTCAATTACCAATCTTTTCTGTTTTACTTCATCTTCACCGAAGCCCTTTTTGTCTACTACCCAAATAGGATTATTATAAGGCGACCGCGAAGGTCGTATAATACCACTTAGGAGGAGATCTTTAATCTCTGCTTTTACGAAATCAGCGACACCTAATGTATATGGGTTGAACTTTGCATATGCTGGCTCGTTATTCCTAGTGCGGATGCCACAACGTTGTACGGTAGTTACGTACATACTACCACAAACACCCAATACGAAACCTCGAACCTCTGCCACAACTTCAGATACTGAAGAAATTTTACAAAAATATTTAGGCAAAGTCAGCGACACTTCTGTATAACGATACTTAAATGTCGCTGCCTAATTGACATTGGCATGTAAACAATTTGTCAATTAAAGTCCCTTATACAAATAAAATGCTTAAGTTTCGTTATGTAAACAGTCTGCTGAAATGTTGCTGCATTATGCTTAATCAATATTAAAGCAATAACAAACGAAATTGCTGATTATGCTTGATCGGCAGTTTCACAGTTTCATATTTCGAATGCTTACGATTTAACTTGATTTTCGACCACTGCTGATTAAATTTTTAGTTTTAAGAATTCTGTCTGAAGACCAACAGAAACGAATAAAGTTAAGTTTTTCATATAACAATAATTCGTTTTATTTAAATACATGTATACGTACGTACTAGTATATACATTTAAGAGGAATAAAAGTTAAAATATAACTGGAGTAGTCACGGGGTTACTTCTCTCAAGAAAAATAATTAAAACGAACAAACGTTAAACTGTTCAAGTGAAATTTAAACAAAATTAAATTAAATTAAATTAAATTAAAGCAAAAAAAAAGTATACCAAAGCTGTTTGTGGAAATAAATACAACGATAAAACGAAACAACGTTGAACTGTTCAAGCGAAATTTAAATAAAATCAAATTAAATTAAATTAAAAAAAAAAATGTATATAAAAACTGTTTGACTGTTTGTGGAAATAAATACACGAATAAAATAAAACATGAGCCGATTCGACGCCAACAGGAACCTTGACGAAAGGGAAGGGCAAAGCAGCAATCAACAACAAATACATAGAACAAATGGCAAATGTCATGAGGCAACAAGAGGAAGCAATTAACCAAATGAGGCTTCAATTCGAGAACCAGATGCAGACACAACCATTATTAACTCCGAAAGAATTAATACAACAAAGTCTGGATACTGGACATAATGTTATGTCTTTCATTAAATCTGTTGAGGCGATTATCAACTTGTGCCCCCCAAATAATCAACAACTGATGAACCGGCAACTAGTATATACAGGAATTAGGCGACAACGACGCTACGTGGGATGAAATAAAATCCAAACTGCTTGACCAATTCCGACCAAGGACAACATATGGCGACATCTTTAATAAGTGCAGAGACATAAAAGTATTTAATCTAAGAGAACTATTTTAATTTTTTTAAAAAGCCAAACATTAAATTAATGAAATGTTTTTATTTGATGAAAATAAACCTAGTTTTTACAAACCGGATAGAGTTGATAATGATTTAGTCAATATATTAATAGATGCGAATACATTAAGATCAGGTCAGTTCATTACATACTATAATAATGAAATATTCACAAATTAAAGCACTAGATGACCAAAGAGCCACACATATAAAATATAAAAAAATCAAAATAATTACAATAAACCACAAAATTCTAATAAATATAACATAGCTGTACACAACAACAGAAGTAAAAATAGACATAATCAATATATTCCATTTAATCAAAATTACCCAAATACACAAAATATACAATATACGAATATAAATGATAATCGAAGTCAACAATTTAGGCACAATTATATGCCAAGTAACCAATATCGTAGAGATAACAATACTAATCAAACTAGAATCAGCAATAGAAGTACTAACTCTTAAACATCAGACCAGCACCTGAACCTATGGAAATAGGTACCTTTCAGGAAAAAAATTTTTTAATATTGCCTCACGAACTACATTACCCATAATACACATATTAATTGGGAAACAAAAAATTAGATGCCTTATCGATACAGCCTCTTCTACTAGTGTAATGAAAAAAGGGGTATTAACGGAATACCCAGAAACTATTCTCGACAAACCATTATTCTATAAAACACTTAACGGCGTGAATGAAATTAATAAAATAATTCGGATGCCTTGGTACACTTCAATGGAAAGTTATTGACTTTCCAAACAAAAATTTTTCTGCTATAATGGGGCAAAATTTTTTGCAACCATTAATGGCAAGAATTGATATTAAAAAAAAATACAATTATCCTGAATATATTCAACATATTTATAATTTACAAGAAACAAAGCCTAGTGATGCAACCAATAATTTTGATTTATTACAATTAAATACTGAAGAACACCAGGCAACCTTAAGGCTGCTTACTGAGTTCAATGATTTATTTTTTAAAGAAGGGAATAAATACTTACGTTATCCTGCACAAATGAAGTGCAACATGAAATTGTTATCACAAATGATAGACCTTTATACACTAAAATTTATAGGTACCCTCAAGTCCATGAAGAGGAAATGAAACATCAAGCAAGATATGTTGCAACATAAAATAATAAAGGAAAGCAATTCTCCATACAATAGTCCACTCAGGATTGTTGAGAAAAAAGTAGACAATTCTAGGAAAAAGAAATACAGAATTGTCATCGATTACAGAAAATTAAACGAATTCACAGTGGATGATAAATTTCCAATTCCGCATTTAAATTCATTACTAGACAAATTAGGTAGAGCACAATACTTTACAACTTCAGATTTGGCTAAGTGATTTCATCAAATTCCAGTTAGAGAAGAAGACAGAGTTAAAACTGAATTTTCAACATCTATTGGTCATTACGAGTTTATTCGTATGCCTTTTGGCCTAAAAAATGCCCAATCAACCTTCCAAAGGCTGATGAAAAAAATTCTTCATGAATTTATAAATAAGATATGCGTCGTTTACATGGACGATATCTTAGTGTTCGGCACTTCATTGAAAGAGCACCTCATTAATTTATACTAGTAATAACCCCCGATAATCGGGGGACTCCGTTATTTAAAATGAAAAAAAGTGAAATTTTTTTTATAAAAACTCAATTTATTCAAGTACTTCATGGAAAACTACATTCGTAGTGGTTTTATTTTGGTCGTAAGTCTTAACTTTGATATCTTGAGAAGATCGTACTCGACTCAATGCGACATACAGCTGGCCATGCGTAAAACAATCCTCCTTGAGGAAAACACCAACTCTTGCTAGAGTCTGCCTTTGAGATTTGTTTATTGTTATTGCGAATGCTACAATTATTGGAAATTGGCGACGCTTTAAAATAAAAGGAAGTGTTGATTCGCTGGGCTGTAAATTTATACGGGGCAATAAAATTTGTTTCCCTTGTGATTCACCGGTTAAAATTTCGACCTCCAAACAACTACAATGTAGTGCTTTTACTATCAAGCGAGTCCTATTGACCAACCCTTCATTTGTATTAAGATTGCGGATTAACATCACAACTGTTCCAACCTTAAGCCTTAACTCATGTGGCGCTACTCCACTGAAGTTAAGGGAGTTTAGAAATTCTGTAGGGAATCTGACATGCTCTTGAGGATCTTCAGAAACGACAGTATCCACGCTATAATATACCCTTTCTTCACCGGGCAACATATTTACTATTTCGCTATTTATTATCGTACAGTGATAATTTTTTGGACACAAAATTGCCCGATCCTTCAAATGGTTTTGACTAATAACACCAGACTGAGGCTGAAATACCAAATCCACTAAATTTTCAATTAGCAAAATTATCTCTTCTGGTATATTGATTTTCGACTCTGGAGAGAGCTCTCGACCTTCTCCAACACGCAAAAGAAAACTGTTGTATAAGGATTCTTTAGAACTCATATTCGTTGAGAGTTTGAGACACCTAAAAAATTTCCAAAGTGAGCACCGTTTCAAACAATTACCAACTATAGCGGCGCGTGAGCTATTGGGCACCACAGGAAGAACTTGCCTGAAATCACCACCTAATAAAATAACCTTTCCACCAAAAGGTATTTCATTTTTGTGAATATTACGTAACAATCGATCTAAGCATAGTAATGCAGTCCCAAGAACCATGCCAGCTTCATCCCATATTATTGCTGTAGAACATTTGATTGCTTTTCCGAGGGTGCTATCTGGCTTAATTAGAGAAACAGAAGATTCAGTCAAAGGTATTGGAAATTTGAATATATTATGTGCCGTTCTTCCGCCAGGAAGCAAAATAGAGGCAATCCCTGTCCAAGCCACGGATATCACCTTCTGTCTGAGGCTACGAATATGGTGAATAATACTCTTATAAAAAAAAGTTTTGCCAGAGCCGCCAGGACCCTCAACAAAGAATGCCTTTACGACATCGTTGCTACTGGAAATTGCATGGGTTATATGGTCGAATATAATCTTTTGCTCATGATTAAGCTGTTCCTTTAGTGTTTGCGCGTATAATACTTCATCGTCTATATTATAACTCTCAATTCCTGTGTCCTCAGTGGTAAGATCATCTGCAGGTAACCCGAAGTCTTTTAAAGATGTGTTATGTGATTGGAAAATGTGACTAATATTTCTCAATGCTAAAAGCTCGCTGGTGTTAGATATATCTGAATACCACCTCAGTCCTTTTAACGAAGTTAGTAGTAGGTCCTTTTAACGAAGTTAGTTAGGATGGGGTCATGTGTAGAAGTTCACGCAAGTGAGGAAAGTTCTCTGATCTACATTCACTTGGGAGTGGCCAGAAACGATTCTTTTACATGACTCAAGCAGCTCACGACTTCCGGTCTTTTTGACCAAGTATCCTCTGGGTAGCCTAAGAACATCCGTTCGAAGGTGAGCTAAAGTGAGAAGGCGAAACATCCCCTGCATACGGTTGTGCACTGGGTTTGGGACCCGCCACGTAAAAAGCCTACCCCAATGAAAAACGACAAACAGCCTCGGATGAGAAACCCCTCTTTTGATGACGACCATGGCAAACGAAATAAGGACAACGATATCAGGGCATGCGCCTGGAATGTCCGGTCCCTTAATTGGGAAGGTGCCGCTGCCCAGCTGGTTGATGTCCTCGTGAAAATAAAGGCTGACATCACCACCGTCCAAGAAATGCGATGGACGGGACAAGGACAGAGACGAGTAGGTCCTTGTGACATTTACTACAGTGGCCATATAAAGGAGTTCAAGTTTGGTGTGGGATTCGTGGTGGGAGAGACTCCGTCGCCGAGTACTATCATTCACTCCGGTGAATGAACGTCTAGCCACAATCCGCATCAAAGCGAGGTTCTTCAACATATCGCTGATCTGCGCCCACGCTCCGACGGATGAGAAGGACGATGTGACCAAAGATGCCTTTTATGAGTGCTTGGAACGCACTTATGAGAGATGCTCCCGCCACGATGTCAAAATCGTGCTTGGCGACTTTAACGCCAGGGTGGGCAAAGAAGGTATCTTTTGCACTACGGTCGGTAATTCAGCCTCCACGAGGAAACATCCCCAAATGGGTTAAGGCTGATCGACTTCGCCGGGGCCCGAAATATGGTTATCTGTGGTACTCGATTCCAGCACAATAAGATTCATCAAGCTATCTGGCTGTCTCCGGATCGAAAAACTACCAACCAGATCGATCATGCTGTGATAGACGGAAGACACGTCTCCAGTGTTTTAGATATGCGTGCGCTCCGAGGTCCTAATATCGACTCGGACCACTATCTTGTTGCAGCCAAGATTCGCACCCGCCTCTGTGCAGTAAAACGCACGCCAACAAACACAAGGAAGGTTCGACGTCGAAAAGCTGCAATCACAACAGACTGCCGAACGATTTTCTACTCGGCTTGCACTCCTGCTCTCGAGAGCACTCATCAACAACTCAGTATAAGGGAACTGTGGGACGGCATTTCAAACTCCTTAAGTACAGCTGCATCCGAAACTCTTGGTTTTCTGCAAGTGCAAAAGAACAACTGGTACGACGAGGAGTGCCGCGCCGCAGCGGAGAGAAAACAGGCTGCCTACCTCGCATCGTTACAATCGACCACAATACGTGCGGGATGGGATAGATACCGAGAACTGAAGAGGGGCGGACCCCAGACAGAAAAAAGGCCAAAAAGGGAAAGGAAATTGAGGGGTGGCCGAAGGGGGGAAAATTCCAAAAAAAGGGGGGCTTCAGGGTTTCACCGGCTCCCTTTT
>NW_026089624.1:25430276-25442275 GCF_024586455.1 Bactrocera neohumeralis | reverse complement strand
TGTCGCTATTGCTTTAGGACAACTCTATGACAACTCCAATAACATCAAAACGGCTAGTTAGCATAAATATGTAAAGTTCATATTTTTACGCAACTTGATAACGATTGCTTAATATGTATGTATCAAAAATCGATTCTACACCTTAATATAAGCTTGTGAAGTTGTTCTATATACACTGTCGCTATTGCTATAGGACAACTCTATGACAACTCCAATAACATCAAAACGGCTAGTTAGCATAAATATGCAAAGTTCATATTTTTACGCAACCTGATATCGATTGCATAATGTGTATGTACCAAAAAATCAATTCTACACATTAATTTAAGGATTGTTAAAATGTTCCAAATACACTGTCGCTATTGCTATAGGACAGTTTTATCACAACTCCACTAACATCAAAACGGCTAGTTAGCATAAATATGTAAAGTTCATATTTTTACGCAACTTGATATCGATTGCTTAATGTGTATGTATTCAAAAATCGATTCTAATGTGTATGTATTCAAAAATCGATTCTACACCTTAATATAAGATTGTGAAGTTGTTCCAAATACACTGTCGCTATTGCTATAGGACAACTCTATGACAACTCCAATAACATCAAAACGGCTAATTAGCATAAATATGTAAAGTTCATATTTTTACGCAATCTTGATATCGATTGCTTAATGTGTATGTACTAAAAAATCGATTCTACACCTTAATATAAGATTGTGAAATTGATCCAAATACACTGTCGCTATGGCTATACGACAACTCCATGACAACTCCAATAACATCAAAACGGCTAATTAACAGAAATATGTAAAGTTCATATTTTTACGCATCTTGATATCGATTGCTTAATGTGTATGTACCAAAAAATCGATTCTACACCTTAATATAAGATTGTGAAATTGATCCAAATACACTGTCGCTATGGCTATACGACAACTCCATGACAACTCCAATAACATCAAAACGGCTAGTTAGCAGAAATATGTAAAGTTCATAATTTTAAGCATCTTGATATCGATTGCTTAATATGTATGTACCAAAAAATCAATTCTACACCTTAATATAAGATTGTGAAATTGATCCAAATACACTGTCGCTATGGCTATACGACAACTTCATGACAACTCCAATAACATCAAAACGGCTAGTTAGCATAAATATGTAAAGTTCATATTTTTACGCAACCTGATATCGATTGCATAATGTGTATGTACCAAAAAATCAATTCTACACCTTAATTAAGGATTGTTAAATTGTCCCAAATACACTGTCGCTATTGCTATAGGACAACTCTATGACAACTCCAATAACATCAACACGGGTAATTAGCAAAAATATGTAAAGTTCATATTTTTACGCTACCTGATATCGATTGCATATTGTGTATGTACCAAAAAATCAATTCTACACCTTAATCTAAGATTGCAAAATTGTTCCAAATACCTTGTCGCTATGGCTATAGGACAACTCTATGAAAGCTCCAATAACATCAAAAACGGCTAGTTAGCATAAATATGTAAAGTTCATATTCTTACGCAACTTGATATCGATTGCTTAGTGTGTATGTATTAAAAAATCGATTCTACACCTTAACTTAATTGTGGTTAAGATTGTGAAATTGCTCCAAAGACACTGTCGTTATGGCTATACGACAACTCCATGAAAGCTCCAATAACATCAAAACGGCTAAATAGCATAAATATGTAAAGTTCATATTTTTACGCAACCTGATATCGATTGCATAATGTGTATGTACCAAAAAATCAATTCTACACCTTAATTTAGGATTGTTAAATTCATATTTTTACGCAACCTGATATCGATTGCATAATGTGTATGTACTGTTTAGGCCAGCGCCTAATTTCTTTTTACCACCCCTAGTGAGTATATAACAAACCATTGCCAGTTAGCCGTTAATAGTTTTCACTCAACGGTTAATAACTTTCACTCAACTGGCAATGGTTTCGTTGAAAACTCCCGCGTAGCAAGCGAGCCTGCGAGCCTGCGAGCCTGCGAGTCGCGCACTTTCACTTTTTCCTAGCGATCGAAGCAATCAAGACGTCGTCCACCGGCCATCACAACCAGCATCACCACAAGCACAAACCGTAAGTAATTTTGTTGGTAATCACAATTTAATAAAGAACCAATATTTTAATTTGGTATATTAAATACAAACTTTGTGGTTTCATTTGCTAATACACTCCCTTTTTTTTCCTGTTTCATATTCTCAACGATCGACGCATCGTCCGCGAGTGATTCGTCGAACGTTCGAGAGATATTCATGGTCCTCCGATACAACTGCGTATTGTCTCGTCTAATAATCCATTTTATTCATCACGTCTCTTTGCATGGAGAAAATCAACTGATGTTACGGCTAACGCGGGCTCAGTATTGGATTCCAAGGGTGAAAAACTTGATCCGATCCATCATCCATAACTGCAAGACGTGCACGATCTTCAAAAAACGCGCTCAGACGCAACTTATGGGTGCACTTCCGTCCGAACGATCCACATTTTCACGCGCTTTTACGAATACGGGGGTAGATTTTGCGGGTCCGTTCGAAATAAAAAGCTACCGTGGAAGAGGATGCCGTGTATCCAAAGGGTATGTCTGTCTGTTTGTCTGTTTTACAACAAGGGCCATCCACCTGGAGGCCACTACCGATTTATCAGCACAGTCATTTTTAGCAGCTCTCTCTAGATTCGTTTCTAGAAGAGGTTGCCCTAAGAATATTTATTCTGACAATGGTACAAACTTCGTTGGAGCATCGAGATCCCTAAGGTGCGAACTTAAAGCCTTCATAGCCGATGCTCGCAACAATGCTATCTCAAAGTATAGCCACCAAGCTCTTACATGGCATTTCATACCTGCTGCAGCCCCTCATATGGGCGGACTTTGGGAAGCAGGTGTGAAAAGCTTTAAGAGTCATTTCCGCAAGATTGCGTCTGGGCAAAAATACACTCTTGAAGAGTTTAACACACTCTTATGCCGAATTGAGTCTTGCCTTAATTCGCGACCATTAAGCCCAGCCTCAAACGAACCTACTGATTTGGAGCCGCTTACTCCAGGACATTTTTTGGTCGGCGGACATCTGATGGCCCCACCAGAACCGGATATAAATGAAAGCAGTGCCTCTATCGTAAATAGATGGCAAAAACTTAAGGCCTTACATCAATCCTTCTGCAAAAGGTGGAAAACCGAATACCTGAATGAAATGCAGAAGCGTATTAAGTGGAAACATTCCAAAACAAATTTAAAGACAGGTGACCTTGTCGTCATCAAGGAAGACAATTTGTCACCGAACGAGTGGAGATTGGGTAGGATTGTCAATATACACCCAGGTGCTGATACCCGAGTGCGAGTAGTTGACATTATCACTGAAAAAGGCCAAGTTACAAGACCGCTTGCCAAATTGGTCTTACTACCACCCTACGAGGAGAAAAACGTGGATGCACACCCTACTCAACACAACAGTTCCCTAGCCACATCGAAAGCCTAGCTTTCCGATACACTTACTACCATATAAATATTGCAAATTCCACCTGACAGAAAATCTTCGAAAAGAGAAAAGAAAAAAACCCTAGACCACTAGTCGAAGTTGGCATTTTTTAAAGCAAATTTACGTTATTCTAATTAATTGTGCATGTATTTATTAAAATAAACAGATTTTATTTTGAGGAAAAAATTTTAAAGTTTTACTACTTTTTTTATTGCCTTTAATTGTAATTTTGAAATATATCGTCTGCATTCCCTTGCACGTATTTTTTTTTATTTTAATAATATTATTGCTAAATCTTTTAATTGATAGAATGAACGATTCATACGACTCTATTTTACTTTAAATAACTTAATTTTGGTTTTTCGTTTCGTTACTTTTTTTCCGTTTTGTAATTACTATATTGTAATTAAATATAGTCTCTTAACTACCATGTAACGAGAATTTCAGCATTGAGAAATACATCTACTTTATATCGCAATTTACTTTCAAATAAGTATATGCTTAAATATCCGCGATTTTTGAAGAAAATTTCAGATTTTTTCTCAATAATGGAAGTACATAGTTCTACGCAGCGTATGTGTTACTTGTAGTATTACAATAACATTTTTATTATGCATGTCAAACAACACAGAACAAATCGGAATACATTTTTCATTTTATGGTAGAATAGAATAACTTACATTAAACATGGAAATTTATTTACGTTAATAATAGAGTACATTAGTTAGTGACCTTAAGTATTACATACGACGAGTTACATTACAACTTAGCAACATTACACAGATACATTTCATTGTATTACGAAAGGGCTTACCTTCAGCATTTCCTTCGTTTAGCGTCCAAAAACTTTTTTATATTATTTTCGAAACGATTTGGTTCACGCTTCGTAGACGAGAAAATTTCTCCTTCGACAGTTGATTTCGGTCATACGACGTAGCCCTTATTTGACATTAGGGGTACACGTGCACGGTCCACGCAACCAGGATCGCCTGGACGTAGTGGCTGTTCTTCAGAATTTGCAAAGGCAGAGTTTAAACCCTTCTTCGTGTTCGAGGATGTTGTTGGCTGCGGTTCTGGCGATTTCTGCTGACGTGGCATTTGTGCTAAATCGCGCTCTTGTCGTACTTCCTTTAACATTGCCTTAACATCGCAACTCAAATTGAAAATTGGTCGTGCCCATTCTGATCATAGACGGCCAGCACGTTCGCGATTTGGCTTTGTCTCCTGTGGATGCTTACATAAATACATGACAGCTTTCCCAAAACTTCTGAAAAATAAAGGAGAATATTTTAATAAATCTGCAAATTTCATTATCTTCACTTACTTACCTTTTCTGCTGCCAGCAAACAGGGGACAACACATCAATGTTTTCTCGCCGGGGCCTCCAGATACTTCCTTCTTGATTTCTTCGTGCGATCCTGCCAGGAAGTCTGAAAGAAAATATTCAAATAAATATGTAAATTCAATTATTTTTACTCACTTACCTTTTTTTGCTGCCGGGGTTAATCTGCGCACGTGTGCGCACTTAACCAATAATTTAAAATGTCATTCATGACATAAGGTGATGCCATGCCGTCAGTTTTTAATTCGCCTTAAAAATTTCATTCATGACATAAGGTGATGCCATGCCGTTAGTTTTTTAATTCGCCTTAAAAATTTTACAAGAATGAATCTAAAACTTCTTTTCCAAACCACGAGGCATAACTCATGCTTATGAATTTTAAATTCAATTTTTTATTGCAAATACCATATTTGAAAAATATGTTTTGCTAGCAAATAACGCAATTGCAAACCGAAAGTCTCCTTCTACAGCAGTACATGTATGCATTGCCCTTGAACGTACTGAGCAAGAGGTACTTTATTGACATGAAAGAATTGAAAATAATTATTAAGCCAAATTGTATTTAACATTTTCTTTGGTGGCAGGCCACTTTGTCGAAAACATACGACAAATAAAACAATAACGTTAACATAAATTTGATGCTAAAAGCAAAAATGTTTTTTATTTAATTATTATTTGCAACACTATGGTAAGGTAAGGCAGTTCACACCACATAAGGCCGCCTACACACTATGGTAATGTAAGGCAGTTCACACCACATAAGGCCGCCTCCACACTATCAATATATATATAATATAACTTATGCACTTTTTCTCGCCACCCAATCAGTTTTAGATGATATTCAAAAACAAACAACAAAATCTTCAACAAAGTAATTTTAGGAAGATGACGCGCTACAGTGCCTTAAAGAAGACGGCAGCCCTACACCCAAACCGGTACCCGCTTTCTTGCACGCTGTGCAAGGGAAAACATCCATTGCGGCTCTGCTCGTCCTTCCGGGCCAAGACACCGGAGGAGCGCCTACGGGAAGCACTCATAGGCAAATATTGTATAAATTGCCTTGCGGTCAACCACAAGTCAGCGAATTGCCCCAGCGACGCACGGTGCCGGCGCTGCAACGAAAAGCACCACACCATGCTCCACATCGGGGAAAATACCCGTCGCCGCCCCGCAGTGCCTCAAAATCAATCATGGAGCGAACAAATAAGTTCCGATGATGCTCTCTCCATCGAAGCATCAGACCCTGGAACGGAGACTAGGCCTCTCCAACCAGAACCGGAGGAGGGAGAACTAATTGAAACCGGAGCGGAAACACGGCCTTTCCGCCCATCACAGCGAGGGGAAACGGAAACCCGGACTTTCCGCCCCTTGCTGCAACATGAACGTCGCGCGCACAAACGCCGTCTGCGCCGTCGCCAAGAGCACAACTCGGCCAGACTGGAGACCAGGTCTCTCCAGATTCACCGGGCTAGCTCCTTTAGAGCCGGGCTAGCGGATCGAGCCAGCATAGCGACTCCTTCCTTGCTGCCAACGACAGCCATTTTACCAACGGCGGTGGTAAAGATTGAGGCAAGGGGACGTCTACATCTGGTCAGGGCTCTGATAGACGCATGCGCCCCTACGTCGTTAATTTGCACACGACCTTTTAAGGAACTACAACTTGTGCAGACCCATATCGGTGGTCAACGCGGCTGCCTCGTAGTACTGCGAGGCAGACATGGGACGAATACCCGAATGTCGACGCATGTAAGGGTAATTCATGGTTATATGCGCATCAGCCCGACCACTACATTAGACGCGGCCATAGCAGCCCCATACACCCACATCAAACTGGCGGACCCAAACTTCCACAAGTCGTCGCCGATACGCTTGGTGCTCGGCGCGGATGTTTACTCCCGCATTATGACCCAACAGGTCATGTCTCAAACATTTGGGCAGCTCCTCGCACAGGGCTCCATATTCGGCTGGGTGCTTTCGGGTACGGCCCGGTACTAAATTAAGTCATTTTAGTATTTTCTTTTTTAACTTATTCTATTGTTTTCTTTTGCATTCCTATTTAAAATAAGTATTGTTTTTTGGATTGTTATTTAAAGAAAAAATATAATTATAATAACAAATGAACTTAAACTATTTTCTATTTAGCTGTACTCATATTGTGCCATAAATTTGTACCTCGTTGTGGTGGTCGATGGACACGTAATTTTTTTTTTTTTTTTTTTTGTTGCTCACCGCAAGGGGGCCGGTATGTTTAGGCCAGCGCCTAATTTCTTTTTACCACCCCTAGTGAGTATATAACAAACCATTGCCAGTTAGCCGTTAATAGTTTTCACTCAACGGTTAATAACTTTCACTCAACTGGCAATGGTTTCGTTGAAAACTCCCGCGTAGCAAGCGAGCCTGCGAGTCGCGCACTTTCACTTTTTCCTAGCGATCGAAGCAATCAAGACGTCGTCCACCGGCCATCACAACCAGCATCACCACAAGCACAAACCAAAAGTAAGTAATTTTTGGTAATCAAGATTCAATAAAGAACTAATATTTTAATTTGGTATATTAAACACAAACTTTGTGGTTTCATTTGCTAATACACTCCCTTTTTTTCCTGTTTCATATTCTCAACGATCGACGCATCGTCCGCGAGTGACTCGTCGAACGTTCGAGAGATATTCATGTACCAAAAAATCAATTCTACACCTTAATTTAGGATTGTTAAATTGTTCCAAATACACTGTCGCTATTGCTATAGGACAACTCTATGACAACTCCAATAACAACAAAACGGCTAGTTAGCATAAATATGTAAAGTTCATATTTTTACGCAACTTGATATCAATTGCTTAATGTGTATGTACTAAAAAATCAATTCTACACCTTAATATAAGATTGTGAAATTGATCCAAATACACTGTCGCTATGGCTATACGACAACTCCATGACAACTCCAATAACATCAAAACGGCTAATTAACAGAAATATGTAAAGTTCATATTTTTACGCATCTTGATATCGATTGCTTAATGTGTATGTACTAAAAAATCGATTCTACATCTTAATATAAGATTGTGAAAATGATCCAAATACACTGTCGCTATGGCTATACGACAACTCCATGACAACTCCAATAACATCAAAACGGCTAATTAACAGAAATATGTAAAGTTCATATTTTTACGCAACTTGATATCGATTGCTTAATGTGTATGTACTAAAAAATCGATTCTACACCTTAATATAAGATTGTGAATTTGTTCCAAATACACTGTCGCTATTGCTGTAGCACAACTCTATGACTCCAATAACATCAAAACGGCTAATTAACAGAAATATGTAAAGTTCATATTTTTACGCATCTTGATATCGATTGCTTAATGTGTATGTACTAAAAAATCGATTCTACACCTTAGTAAAAGATTGTTAGTTTGCTCCAAATACACTGTCGCTATTGCTATAGGACAACTCTATGACAACTCCAATAACATCAAAACGGCTAATTGCATAAATATGTAAAGTGCATATTTTTGCGCATCTTGATATCTATTGCATAATATGTATGTACCAAAAAATCAATTTTACACACTAATTTAAGATTGCAAAGTTGTTCCAAATACCCTGTCGCTATTGCTATAGAACAACTCTATGACAACTCCAGTAACATCAAAACGGCTAATTAACAGAAATATGTAAAGTTCATAATTTTACGCAACTTGATATCGATTGCTTAATGTGTATGTACTAAAAAATCGATTCTACACCGTAACTTAAGATTGTGAAATTGTTTCAAATATACTGTCATTATTGCTATACGACAACTCTATGACAACTCCAATAACATCAAAACGGGTAATTTGCATAAATATGTAAAGTTCATATTTTTACGCAACCTGATATCGATTGCATAATGTGTATGTACCAAAAAATCAATTCTACACCTTAATATAAGATTGCAAATATGTTGCTCAAATACACTGTCGCTATGGCTATACGACAACTCTATGACAACTCCAATAACATCAAAACGGCTAGTTAGCATAAATATGTAAAGTTCATATTTTTACGCATCTTGATATCGATTGCTTAATGTGTATGTACAAAAAATCGATTCTACACCTTAATATAAGATTGTGAAATTGTTCCAAATACACTGTCGCTATGGCTATACGACAACTCTATGACAACTCCAATAAAACCAAAACGGCTAGTTAGCATAGATATGGAAAGTTCATATTTTTACGCATCTTGATATCGATTGCTTAATGTGTATGTATCAAAAAATCGATTCTACTCCTCAACTTAAGATTGTGAAATTGCTCCAAATACACTGTCGCTTTGGCTATACGACAACTCTATGACAACTCCAATAACATCAAAACGGCTAAATAGCATAAATATGTAAAGTTCATATTTTTACGCAACCTGATATCGATTGCATAATGTGTATGTACCAAAAAATCAATTCTACACCTTAATTTAAGATTGTTAAATTGTTCCAAATACACTGTCGCTATTGATATAGGACAACTCTATGACAACTCCAATAACTGCAAAAGGGCTAATTAGCATAAATATGTAAAGTTCATATTTTTACGCAACTCTATATCGATTGCTTAAATATGTATGTAGTAAAAAATCGATTCTACACCTTGATATAAGATTATGAAATTGCTCCAAATACACTGTCGCTACGGCTATACAACAACTCCATGACAACTCCAATAACAACAAAACGGCTAATTTGCATAAATATGTAAAGTTCATATTTTTACGCAACTTGATATCGATTGCTTAATGTGTATGTACCAAAAAATTCAATTCTACACCTTAATTTAAGATTGTTAAATTGTTCCAAATACACTGTCGCTATTGCTATAAGACAACTCTATGACAACTCCAATAACATCAAAACGGCTAATTAGCAAAAATATGTAAAGTTCATATTTTTACGCAACTTGATATCGATTGCTTAATGTGTATGTACTAAAAAATCGATTCTACACCTTAATATAAGATTGTGAAATTGCTTCAAATACACTGTCGCTATGGCTATACGACAACTCTATGACAACTCCAATAACATCAAAACGGCTAGTTAGCATAAATATGTAAAGTTCATATTTTTACGCAACTTGATATCGATTGCTTAATGTGTATGTATCAAAAAATCGATTCTACACCTTAAAATAATATTGTAAAATTGTTCCAAATACACTGTCGCTATTGCTATAGGACAACTCTATGACAACTCCAATAACACCAAAGCGGCTAGTTAGCATAAATAGGTAAAGTTCATATTTTTACGCAACTTGATATCGATTGCTTAATGTGTATGTACTAAAAAATCGATTCTACACCTTAATATAAGATTGTGAAATTGATCCAAATACACTGTCGCTATGGCTATACGACAACTCTATGACAACTCCAATAACATCAAAACGGCTAATTTGCATAAATATGTAAAGTTCATATTTTTACGCAACTTGATATCGATTGCATAATATGTATGTACCAAAAAATCGAATTTCTACACCTTAATTAAGATTGTGAAATTGTTTCAAATATAGTGTCGCTATTGCTATAGGACAACTCTATGACAACTCCAATAACATCAAAACGGCTAGTTAGCATAAATATGTAAAGTTCATATTTTTACGCAACTTGATATCGATTGCTTAATGTGTATGTATCAAAAAATCGATTCTACAGCTTAATTAAGATAACAATTTATTTCCAACTACACTGTCGCTATTGCTATAGGACAACTCTATGACAACTCCAATAACATCAAAACGGTTAGGTAGCATAAATATGTAAAGTTCATATTTTTACGCAACTTGATATCGATTGCTTAATGTGTATGTACCAAAAAATGCAATTCTACACCTTAATTTAAGATTCTGAAGCTGTTCCAAATACTTTGTCGCTATGGCTATACGACAACTCTATGACGACTCCAATAACATCAAAACGGCGAGTTAGAATAAATATGTAAAGTTCATATTTTTACGCAACTTGGTATCGATTGCATAATGTGTATGTACTAAAAAATCGGTTCTACACCTTAATATGAGATTATGAAATTGCTCCAAATACACTGTCGTTATGGCTATACGACAACTCTATGAAAGCTCCAATAACATCAAAACGGCTAGTTAGCATAAATATGTAAAGTTCATATTTTTATGCAATTATGTCGCTACTGCTATAGGACAACTTTATGACAACTCCAATAACATCAAAACGGCTAATTAACAGAAATATGTAAAGTTCATATTTTTACGCAACTTGATATCGATTGCTTAATGTGTATGTACTAAAAAATCGGTTCTACACCTTAATATAAGATTGTGAAATTGCTCCAAATACACTGTCGTTATGGCTATGCGACAACTCTGTTTAACCCAAACAAATACTCCTCTGCATTACTCCCACAAATTACATAAAGTAATAGAGGCGTAATGCAGAGGAATATAAACCGCCCCAACTTACTTTTCCCGCGCTTTTTTGCCTTAAGGCATATTATTATCCCGCCAACAGCAGCGAACATCAACAAGCGATACAGAGCAGCGATACACCAGCTAACACGGAGAACAACGTAAAATAAATTCCCTATTTATACAAAGTGACAACAAGTGTATCAGATTACAACATATAACAAGTGAAATTAAAAGGAATTACAATATAAAGTATTACGAATACAACACAAAAATCCTCACAAACATCGTTGGAATTACAGAAAAAACCCACACCACATCTACAGCGAGGGAATCAACCACAAATAGAAACAGGTTTACAAAATCAAATAAATTAACATAGAATAATATATTTATATCCCCACATAACCCACTTAACCATTATTGGTTACACATACACACATTTATATATATACATATATGTACATATCCTGATAAATTAAAGTGAATTTTATAACGTTTTAAACTAAAACTAATCTTCTTTTAATTAATCGTAATCGGCCCCATACGTCGACATAACCCCGACAATTTGGTCCTATCGAGCCGCGATAATTAAAAGAAAAAGTCTTCGTGGGAATTAACAACAACATCATCGTTGGAATCCCACAACCCAACCTGAAAGTTAAAAGAGTGCACCCAGCAAACAAAAAGCCCGTAAGCTAAATCAACAAATACCCAAACGAATAAC
>NW_026089624.1:25418173-25430176 GCF_024586455.1 Bactrocera neohumeralis | reverse complement strand
ATCTGCGTGCTGTTTCGCATTCATTCTTCGAAATAATGGCCGTTACAAATGGAGACAAAAAGTGAAAAATGTCTCCATTCGAATAATAATTTGGCGGGATTTTAATCTGGTCGTCCCTCTTTTCCAATTGCTAAACGTCAAAACCTACTGAACTTTGACAGCTAATCGAGTTCAGTAGGTTTTGACGTTTAGAAATTGCGAGTTAAACATCTCTTTATCTCTGATAAAGTCCATCAAACATCCTAACTGTTGCTTGAAAAGTCGTGCTGTAACATCGCAACGATAGCTTGCTGATTGACCGCGATCCATAATTCCCCACGTATGTCATCACATCCTGGGAGTACTTCTTGTTTGGGCTGCCACACGTTGATGGCAAAAAGAACGCCGACCGATATTAGGGCGACCTCTTCGTGACTTCGTAACAAATTTCAATCTGCAATTGATCACACACATAAAGTTTTCACTGAATAATTTTCAATAATTTTTCTTTTGAATAGCCAGAATAAAAAACCAAGCGACAAAAATTGAACGATTCAAATAATTTACAAATCAAAATATTGAAAAACAAAACAAACCTAAATTGAAAAAAATTTGTATGGAAAAAAATTACTTTTGGGAATTGTCCAATTTTCCGACTTTTCCTCATGAAAAGTAAAATTTTTATTTCTAAACCTTCCCCAATTCACAATGAACAACCTCTGAAAATTTCACCAAGATTGGTACAGCCGTTCTCTTAGCGTTACTAACAAACAAACATTCATTCGTTTGTATGGGAAAAAGAAAAGGACTGATTTTAGGGGTTCTACGGCAACTATTCGAAATTTTCTTGCCGTAAGAACTATCCTTGAACCTCAACGAACCTTTAGAAAAAAGAATTGGTCAAATTGGTCCATGCGTTGTTGAGTTATGCGCTTAGCAACATATTTTGCGATTAATTTTTATATGTATATGTATAAGATACACTTTTCTCCTAATTAAACTATTATTTTTTAAATTACTACAAGTAACTCATACTGTTCTAATTACAGTTTTCCTACCAAAATATTGTAACTTTTGAAAATATTTCTACACTAAGTACTACAATAAGTATTTTGATACCATAAATTATTAATTTTTATTCAACGTACGTAATTTAAAAATTTAATTACAAACATATTTTTAAAAAGTAATATATGATCTCTATAAAATATTTATGCACACATACTATTTTTATTTATATTAAAACTTAACCAAAATTTTAATTAAAAAAATACAATTTACAAATATGTATTCATATTTTTAAACCTTTGGCTAACCTGTCTTTTTCTTGAAAAACTTGAAAACTTCTTTATTTTTTGCATTTTCGCTAAATTATACAAAACACTAAATTAAACACTCAGAATCTTCCAGCTTAAGTCACTAACATCGGTATTTTTGGCAGCTAAAATTGGGCGTGCAAGGCATCGTACTATGTAGTTACGATAATTTGGCCAATGTTCTGATAAACATTCGTGATGAGTTCATCTTTCGTTGAAGTGAATTGACAAATCAATTTTATTGTTGGTGGTGTTTCCACTGCATGTACTGTATTCTCCGGGTTAAAATACATTCTTTGGTCTTCTCCAAATGAATTGCGAGATGCACAACAGTCGGAAAACGTTCATGAATTGCAAAAATAAATATTCTGCAAAGCGCTTCGTTGCAGTTCACGTATCGACCCATTTGCTACTTGCTGATCTCATCTCGTTCAAGGCCAATAAGTGCCATGTTGCTTCCTTTGGTGATGTACTTGCAAACGTATTTGATCGATTTCACCAAACTGCAATACTCAAAATTGATATGAATTTTAAATATGAATTTGACAACAGTAGCGAATATGGTACGATCCATGTTTTGCAACTTCGATATTTACTCCTCTAAATTGAATGTTGAATGTTCGCCATTGTCGTCTGGCGGCGACGCCGGTACAATGGATTTCCATCATTTCCAGTTTGCGTTTCGAAAGCATACCCAACGATTGGAATTTAAGTGTGCTCTGCCCAATCCATAAAAAAGGAGACCCCACAATCTGCGCCAACTACCGTGGGATTAGCCTCCTCAACATCGCATATAAGGTTCTATCGATGGTATTGCGTGAAAGATTAAAGCCCACCGTCAACAAACTGATTGGACCTTATCAGTGTGGCTTTAGACCTGGAAAATCAACAACCGACCAGATATTCACCATGCGCAAAATCTTGGAAAAGACCCGTGAAAGGAGAGTCGACATCGTCGATTTCAAAGCTGCTTTCGACAGCACAAAAAGGAGCTGCCTTTATGCCGCGATGTCTGAATTTGGTATCCCCGCAAAACTAATATGCCTATGTAAACTGACGTTGAGCAACACCAAAAGCTCCGTCAGGATCGGGAAGGACCTCTCCGAGCTGTTCGATACCAAACGAGATTTCAGACAAGGCGATTCCCTATCGGGTGATTTTTTCAACCTGCTTCTGGAGAAAATAGTTCGAGCTGCAGGACTTAGTAGAGAAGGTATCATCTTCTAAAAGAGTGTACAGCTGCTGGCGTATGCCGATGATATTGATATCATTGGCCTCAACACCCGCGCCGTTAGTTCTCCTTTCTCCAGACTGGACAAGGAAGCAAAACAAATGGGTTTGGCAGTAAACGAGGGCAAGACGAAATATCTGCTGTCATCAAATAAACTGTCGTCGCACTCGCGACTTGGCTCTCACGTCACTGTTGCCAGTCATAACTTTGAAGTTGTAGATAATTTCGTCTATTTAGGAACCAGTATTAACAGCACCAACAATGTCAGCCTGGAGATCCAACGCAAGATTGCTCTTGCCAACAGGTGCTACTTCGAACTGAGTAGGCAATTGAAAAGTAAAGTCCTTTCTTGACGAACAAAAGCGAAACTCTATAAGTCACTCATAATTCCCGTCCTGCTATATGGTGCAGAGGCTTTGACGATGACAGCAACCGATGAGTCGACGTTGCGAGTTTTCGAGAGAAAGGTTCTGCGAAAGATTTATGGTCCTTTGCGCATTGGCCACGTCGAATATCGCATTCGATGGAACGATGAGCTGTACGAGATATACGACGACATTGACATAGTTCAGCGAATTAAAAGACAGCGGCTACGCTGCTAGGTAATGTTGTCCGGATGGACGGAAACACTCCAGCTCTGAAAGTATTCGACGCAGTAGCCGTGGGGGGAACCAGAGGAAGAGGAAGACCTCCACTCCGTTGGAAGGACCAAGTGGAGAAGGACCTGGCTATGCTTGGAATATCCAATTGGCGCCACGCCACGTAGCGAAAAGAAGAAACGACTGGCGCGCTGTTGTTAACTGGCTATAATCGAATGTAATTGCACAATCTACTGCTAAAAGACAGATACTACACTTAAGAAAACACAGACTTGATCGTAATTTTTAAACTTTGCATTGTTCTGTACAATGCTTCAGGAATTTTTATCAGCTATTATGCACTCATCTCAAATTATGCAGGGGTGTTGTGGAATCCCAAACAGAATTGCTTAGCTGTCTGAATTGCAAACCAATTCTTATTATCTATGGTGTCTGTAATATAATAATAGTATATTGGAACGAAAAGAAATCTAAAAAAATGCTCAATATGATTCTTGTTTTGCCGAGATAAATTTTAAATCCGGGTGACTGTGTGTCCGTGAAGGCAATAAATTGTATATCTTACCGCGCGATTCTGTACAATAAATGATTTATTTTGAACCTTTTCGTGTTTGAGTTGCTAACAAAATATAAAAAAAACGACAATCGATTAATATCTATGATGATCTCTATGCAGTACACTCAAAATGGCAGACCAGAGTTCTTTTTAGGTTTGTCACCTGCTAACTATCAGGTCTCAAATTTGAAGCAATATTTTGAGACTAACGCTAGAGACTGTTTAGTGAATAGTAACTAGTCACAAATTGAGACTTTACCTCAAAATGTCTCAAATAGAGACTAGAGACTGGTTACAGAATCCCGCTATTAATGTTACTTTACCGCAAAGTAGGAAGGTATTGCCGATGTGCGTAATCGGACTACTGTCTTGAACCGCTACTCAACTTAAATTTATAAATTGCCATAACTAAGGACTAAATCGCAGTACTTAGGCACAACTGAACCCTATTACACAGTGTATAAAACATACTACCATAGTTGATTTGGCTAAAGTGGTTTGGTACATACAACACGCTCACTTTTAAAAGGTTTAGTCATAACAATACACTGTTATGAGTAAAACACGTTCACTTATTTTCATAGGACAAAAGTGAGAATTACAAACTACAGGGTAGCTACTCAAAATTAATTTTTCCTGGTACCTAAGTACTATGAACAATGAAATATTATAAAAATGAAACATTTTTTTTTAATTTTTTGGAAATTAGTGTTTTTGTTATAGTGTTTTGGGAGGTCGAGTTATAAATTAATTGTTTTACTAAACTACAGGGTTTCTTCTTATCATATTGTTTGAGTAGGTGGCCACTTCACTTTACGCTTATGACACTTACCACTTTCTTTCACTCACTCATTTTTGAAGTAAAAACGCCCGGCCTACAAAACTTTAGGTTATTGATTTATATTCAAATATTTTGATATATACAACGATTAACAAGAAAAAACGTTATCTTCGGCTGTCCCGAAGCTAATATACCCTTCACAGGTGCATTTCTTTTAGTAACTATGTGTTCAGTTTGTGTGGAAGCTATATACGTCTGCTATAGTTATCCGATCTGAACAATTTATTCGGAGATTACATTGTTGCCTTAGCAAATAAACTGTACCAAGCTTGGTGAAGATACATTGCCAAATGTGAAAATTTTCCATACAAGAACTTGATTCCGATCGTTCAGTTTGTATGGTAGCTATATGCTATCGTTAACCGATCTGACCAATTTCTTCGGAGATTACATTGTTGCCTTAGAGAATAATCTATACCAATTTTGGTGAAGATACATTTGTCAAATGTGAAAGTTTTCCATACAAGAACTTGATTCCGATCGTTCAGTTTGTATGGTAGCTATATGCTATAGTTAACCGATCTGAACAATTTCTTCGGAGATTACATTGTTGCCTTAGAAATTAATCTATACCAAATTTGGTGAAGATACATTGTCAAATGTGAAAGTTTTCCATACAAGAACTTGATTCCGATCGTTCAGTTTATTTGGCAGCTATATGCTATAGTGGTCCGATATCAACCGTTCCGACAAATGAGCAGCTTCTTGATCAGAAAATGACGTTTGCAAAATTTCCAAAGGATATCTTAAAAACTGAGGGACTAGCTTGTATATATACAGACAGACAGACAGACGGACATGGCTAAATCGATTCAGCTCAACATACTGATCATTTATATACATACTTTATAGCGTCTCCGACGCTTCTTTCTGGGTGTTACAAACATCGTGACAAACTTAATATACCCTGTTCAGGGTATAAAAATAACAAACTCGGTTTAATAAGCTGGTGGTAAATAGTAAATACGGTAGGCGAGGATCGAAAAGGCTACGTGCAGACTTCGAGTGCTGACCAAAAAAGAACTGAGGTGTTGAGATGATGACCCTTTTTGTTGACTGGCACCCAGTGTGGTGTATGTTTGCGTGTGTGGATGTGGGGTGCTTTCGCGTGTGGGGAGTGTTGATGTGTGGGTCCTGTTGGTATGTGGTTTCTGTATGTGGGGTGTAATGGAGTATTGGCACTGATGTGTCTTCGTGTTCGGTTGTGTTGAGATGGTGGCTTTAGGGGGAGGCTTATCTCATTTAGCCATCCCGGCCGCATAGGCGAATATTCAGCCTAGCAGTCGCTGGAGTTGTTGAATTGTTGCCACTACGTTGCTAAGCCAGTGGCCTCAGTGGTGTGGCGATGTTGTGGCCTATTCGAATCGTTCAATCGACATAGAGGGCATCGGAGGCGACGCGGTTCGGCTTGGGCCGATGGCGTTGATGGGACTGCTCGTAGGCAACTACCAGAAACGGTGGTCGATGCAGTAGCATTGGTTGGGCGGGGCGTAGGAATAGGCCCAGTACATGCCACGTTGGTGTTGGTATGGTAGGCATGTCCACGTCCATATTGATCTCTGTAAAAAATGGGATTTGAATATGCCACGTTCTGTGGGAGGTGGGTCGTCATATTGACCGATCATTTCTGTAATATTTTTGTTATTTTTTAACAGTTTGTTGCGGTTTGCGGTTTCATTGATTTATTTGAATTGATTTTCGTTGGTGTTTCGTAATTATGTTCGGATTGTTTACTATCGCATTTTCGCTACTATCCGCGGTTGGTAGAAAGCATAATTTAACCAGCGGTCTGGTTAGTATTCCGCTTTGAGTACGGAGATCAACCAACTCGCCACTCGGTAGGTGGGAGACAATCTTTGTTAATAAGTACACAATCTAAAAGTTTTGGCGCATTTTCTTATGTTTTCCATCGATACCTTTTGTGGAGGTCCTTTCAGGTGTGGCCAGAATGGGAATGCTTTTGAGAAAGTGCCCTTGGGTTAGGGCTGTGAGATCTGCGAGAGTGTTGTTAGGGGCCGTGAATTGAGAACGGCTTCAATGCGTGTCGTAAATTTTTCGTAATTAAATTTGTAGTTTCCAGCTACTTTTTTTAAGTGGGATTTGAAGCTTTTTACAGCTGATTCCCATAAACCACCCATATGAGAAGCTCTTGGGGGGTTAGGTAAGGTTAGATTAAATGGCTGATCAGAGATCATACGTAGACTAATAATGTAGTCCTTTGTGATTCCATTGAAAAAGAACTCCAGTGTTCGGACGTACAGATTGGCGAAGCGCCTTGTATCCAATACATAATTACACAGACGCTTAACTTCAACACCCGCCAGTTCGGTGGGATGTCCGAAGGTATGCCCCCCCAAATGTCTAAGTCTTGACCTCCCAAACGTGGGACAGTCAAGAAGGAAGTGCTGGCTTGTTTCTACTGCATCTTCTTCCAAACAGCTTCTACAGTCGGCATACGGTAAGATACCTATTTTTTCCGCTTGTATGCCAATAGGGCAGAGGCCACTACTAATGAGAGGTTAGCCTTACTGAGAGCCGATTAGATCTCCTGCGATCTATCCTGGTCCAGAAGACTGTTGCGACCGCACAAGTACCGATGCTGGCCCAGCGTTGGACAAGCAACCGCGTGGCCCAGCTATCTAATAGTAGAACACAAGAGTATACAGGAGCGCTGACCCGTTCCCATTCTACACATAATGATTCTCGGGTGCCCTTCCTTGCTAGCTCATTAGTTTTGCAATTACCTGCGATTCCGCTGTGACCCGGCACCTATACCAGTCTAATCACAAAAACTCTAACTCTTCTTCGACCAACCCTGAACGCAGGGTGAATGAGTTCAAGGCTAGTATTGCTGCTCTGCTATCTGAATGAATGGTCACTTCTCTGAAGGTGGATGCACTCCGTAGCAGCAAATCTGCTGCTACCTTGATGGCTGCAACCTCAGCCTGGAATACACTGCAGTAGTCGGGAAGCCTGAAACAGGAGTTGACAGAGAGCTCCCGGCAGTAAACCCCTCCACCAACCTTCCTCCCAAGCTTTGACCCAACCTTGAAGAAGCTTGCTGCCCCTCTCCTCCAGCGGCTTCTTCCCACCCATATCTCCCTCTTCGGATATGGGCAGAGAAGGAGCCGCCAGAGATCAACATGGCGACTCCATGATCCAGATGATCCGGTATGCAGTCAAAGCTTGTGAGGCTATCCGAATATCCAGATACGCGTTCCTTTAAGAATCCAGATTCTCTAAGTCTGATAGCCACCTTCGCCGCTATGCACCTTCCGGTAATGTCCACCGGCGTTATGTTCAAAATTGCGTTAAGTGCCATGGTTGGGGTGGATCTTAATGCACCGCATCTGCTGATTAGCGCAGCCCGTTGAACGCTTTCAAGTTTCTTGGCAAGTGTGGTCTTCTCTAAAGCCATCCACTACATGAAGACACCATAGAACAAGATGGGCTTGACAATGGGGCCTACAGCAGAGTAGGGCAAGAGATGTCTTTTTTGCTCTCTCCTCGATATTCGGCTTCTATTAAACCTTCTTATCCAGGATGAACCCTAAATAATTCACTGTATCCACCGGTTGCAGGCAAATACCTCCCACTTGCGGCAACGGTGCCACCGGGCTCTTATATTTTCTGCTGAATAAAACCATTTCTGTTTTATTTGGGTTAATGGCGAGTCCACTTCCGGTCGCCCATTTTGTTACAACGCTGAGATATCCCTGCGTCAACTCGTACACGGTTCTAAGGAACTTCCTTTGACCATAAGTGCTACATCGTCTACATAGGCAATCACCCGACAGCCGCGATCCTCTAGTTTTTGAGCAATTCGTCAACGACTAGGATCCATAGAAGATGAGAGAGAACCCCACCCTGTGGTGTTCCCCTACTCACACTTCGCCTCGCACGCGCGCTGCCTCATTCTGTTTCGAGACCTCTGTCGCACAGAAGACTGAGAATGACGTGCTTGAGGTTCGATTCAACCCCAAGACCGTCAAGAGCAGCTACTACTGCCTACTTCACCACCGTCAAACATGAAGCTTAAACTTTTTAGGCACGACACTTAAAATCATCGCCAGCACCCCAGACTTTGATGATTTCCAGAGACTACAGATGATACAGGCCATGCTCGTTGACTCCAATAACAAACAGTATTGGATAAATACTCGTATTCAACAGAAGATTTTAGAAATAACAGAAAAATAAATAAAATGATTGCTACAACTAGAAAAGAAAAAATAGATACACATCACTTATACAAAATAATGTTAGCAAGAAATAGAATAATAACTCTCGAGTTACAAGCTGTCACAATTTCTATAACATTAGCCAAATTTAATTTAATTAGCCCTGTACTACTAGACAATAGTGATTTAAATACACTTATCGACGAGCACTCTACCAACGTAACTATAATAGAAATATTAGGAATGTCTAGAATTAAGGTTTTACAAAATAGTGACAATTTGTATTTTGTTATAAAATATCCTATACCTAAGATAGTTTGTAAGAAATTTACTTATTCGCCGTTTCGCACCAAGGACGAGTACTACATTTTGGAGAAACCAATACCGTTGCTGAATGCGGAAATAATGCGTACGCCGTGGAATGCGAAAAATCTACGTTTGCTACATTTTGCAAAACACTAAAAACTACCACTTGCGGTCAACAGCTCATTATGGGAACAGTGGCGAACTGCTCAACTTCCGCCAATCATAATAAGGGCATTAACGAAATTGACGATGGCATTGTTATAATTAATAATATCACGGCTGAAATAGGGGATCACCTTCGAATTATCAAAACCGTCAGCGGTACCTACTTGTTGACTTTTGCTCAGTCAGTAAATAACTAAATAACAGTAACTGAATACCGCAATCGAAACAACGCTTTTTCTCGTACACCTTTAACTCCAGCAGCACAGAAAATCAATCTTTTGGGACATCTAGACACTTTGAGCCTAAACTATCTTCAGGAAATGAAGGTGGAAAATATGAGTTATGTTGGCGCTCTTCAAGAAGAAGTCAACTCTAAAACAATGTTTTTAAGGTTATAATAACGACAGTCATTATCCTAGTATTGTTGCGGTTTGCTTTGATAACATACAAAAAACATACTGCTAAAAAGTCAATATATGTATTGGTAAAAAAGGTAACTGAAAGGATCGCGGACGATGCTCACTTAGGAAGAGAGGAGTTAACCCTAACATCCGACAATGCAGAACATAGTAACCCGACCCCAACAGCGAAAACCGTCGGATTTGCTGATTCAACATACTCCCAACGTCTACGACAGGTAGCCACAGGTAGAGCAACGACGGTAGTGTAGGTAAAGCTATAGTTGTAAGTGAATTGTAAGTTCAGTTTTAAAATAGACTCAATAAAGAGAGCACGAATAATTAAATAACTCACACATACGATTTTGTTATCACAAGTAATATCGAAGTAGAGATAAATATCACATAAAATAACTGGCGCCCAACGTTGGATACAAAAATCAACAAGGAGTATTCTACAGGTTAAAAAATGTAAGTAGAGTGCTCGTTTTAAGAGTAGATTGCTTTAAGAAAAAATTGTGAAAGCGTTGTTATTCTATTTTGTGTAAACGAAGCTTTAATGAGCAATAACGAAATTTAGAGGATTTGATTGAAAAAAATAGTAATTTATTAATGTTATTCTCTTTTGTGTAAACGAAGATTTAATGAGCAATAACGACAATTTAGAGGATTTAATTGAAAAAATTAGTAATTTACAATCTTCTCTACGAAATAACTATAATGGACGCTAATCAATTAACGGCCTTAATACAGGCTGCCATGACTGGCGCCCTATAACAACAACAACAGGCTTTTGACCTTAAACTGCAACGATTGATTAATTTAAAGTCCCGTAGTGGACTATTGGGAAATTTTCGGAAAATAATGCGCTGAAAGTCGTGATCATCTTCATGTATCACTATTTAACGATGCATTTTTTCCAAATCCCCATTAAAAACGTATTTGTATAAGTTAACCCAAAACGCTGGCAGTCAAATTACTCAGTCTGCATTGTCTGCCTATTCTGACCACTGGGAAAACTCCACAAACATTCGAATCAGTCAAAATTTTACCCCACGTAAAGTGTGACGAGCCCCTTGATCTGGTAAAATCACTACCAGAATTTGATGGGCAAATAAGTTCCGATGTGGCCGCCCATACGGCGTATGAAGTATTTAAAACATACCAAGGCCGCTCGAGACATTTTCAAGCAGTTGGAATAATTAGAAATAAAATAAAAGGTTCTGCTGATGCAATTTTGGCATCATTTATTACAATTTTACATTTCGATGCGATAATAGCGAGTTAGACTTTAACCTTAGGGTAACCTTTCAGTGATACAATCGATGAGGTTGAGAAGAAATTGACTCTTCTCACGAATAAAACTATAATGACCTATGAAGGTGAAATAGCAAATTCAATTTGCGAAAAGTATAGGGCAGATGCTTTACGAATTTTTATATCAGGCCTTAAAAGACCATTATGCGATATACTGTTCGCTTCTCGACCCACTAACCTACCTAGTGCCTTAGCATTAGCACAAGAGGTAGAATCAAATAGGGAAAGATATTTATTCGCTTCAAGTTTCGGAACATCCATTGAGGATCAAAATAAATTTAGAGGAAATAATAACTCAGAGAAAAAGATACAACAGCAACAAAGAAATCCCCACTTCACAAACAAACAGTATAAAACAAATGAAAATAGAAATGACAAACAGGAGCCAGTGACACCCATGGATATAGATACGTCGGTATCAAGATTACGGCAAAACCTAAATTGGCGTACAGAACCATCGCAGAGAACATCTCAAGGTCAACAGCAGTAGCGAAATAAATATAGATAGGGGTTTAATACTAACCATCAACAAAAAAGTCTGGCGGAATCTGATAAGGTCACTGGACAAAAGATGCAACGAATTAATACTTGAAAACAAGAAGAGGATGACGAGACAGTGGCTGAAATTGAAGACCTCGTAGAAGGGCAATTGAATTTTTTAGGGGTAAATCCCTACTCCCGTAGATTGAGCGTAGAGTAGGTAGTTGTTTAAATGAGTTAAGCATCCCCCCACTTTAACCGGAAAAACTAGCACACACTAATACTTGACGACACCACACTCGCACACAAGACAACTCACCACACTTGTACATCCACCCACACAGCATAAAGGATGGTCGCCGGAGCAGATTCAACACATTCGTTCCAGAAATTCGCCACATACAGTTCGACCATCAACTATATTTACACTCCGCCGCTACGATACCTCACGCTAATCTCTTCCAAATCAAAAAAGTCACCCACGATCCGCGTAAACTTGATCGCCAGCACCGACCCGTTTCCGGAATTTTGAGTGTTACCGCCTTACTCTTCGATATTAATTTATAGTTAATTTGTGACAGTCAGTCAAGATCAGTTTGTCCTTCAAGGTGTACGGACGTGTTTTCTAACGTGT